>NC_092060.1:30818767-30858767 GCF_039877785.1 Chaetodon trifascialis
CTGTCTGCCTCACCGTCAATGTCCCACGTTAGAGACAGACCGTGTCCACAAACTGACGCCGTGAGACGAAACACACACTTTGAGTGTCGCGGCGACGTTTCACTGAGCTGCAGGTCCTCCACCCGAAAAACAAAGGACACACATCTCCTGAGGAGCAGAGCAGCCGGAGGTCATACCAGACAGACACACACACACACACACACACACACACACACACACACACACACACACACACACACACACACACACATGCTAGGTTTTCATCTGCACACAAATACAGTGAGTCCCCACAATGTGAGGAACAGTGTGTGTGTGTGTGTGTGTGTGTGTGTTTGTATTCAGATCAGTCTTCTTCTCTTTTTTTAATTCATGTCAAACTCTCGGCCTGACCTGGAACCAGCTCCGGGCTCTGTCTAATTGCTGGTTGAATAATTAGCTTAAAGGCGCTTGTTTCTGTGTTGCTGTTGTTGTTCGTTGTTCTGTCACATGGTCAAACGGGGTTTCACAGCCTCCCACCCAGGGGCGGGGGATGGGGAAGGTGGGGCGTGCACCTGTGATCAGAGATCGTTAACAGTCTTTCTTTACATTAATTAATTAATCCCAAACGTTTGCCTCTGACAGAAATCAGCCAGTCTCTCTTCCCCAATGGTCCACCTGAAGACAGACGCAGGATGGACATCATTGTAGATGGACGTGTCCTCACAGAGGCTGAACGAGGGCCAATGACACGTCAGACTCATCGTTTCTGTCTGTGACCCGACCTCAAACCTCCAGCTGTGACTGTCAACATTTTATTCACTTTATTTTGTTTAACTTGATGCTGATTGAGAAAAAAATCCTTAGAATGATCAATAAATTATTAATTAGATGAATTGATAAAAGACTCGTTCTCTCGTTAGCCGTCAGCAGCGGCGCTCGTTACTAACGAGGCATCAGTTAATGAGTTTTCACGTTTAATTACTGAACGTCGTCACTTTGAAGCAGCAGAGAAACCGAAGAAGTTAAAGGAGACAGAAAAAACAAGGAAACAAAGAGTCAGCAGGAAGCAGACGGGCTTCCTGTCACATGTCAGGAGCAGGTCATGTGACGCAGGTCATGTGACGCAGGTCATGTGACGCAGGTCATGTGACGCAGGTCATGTGACGCAGGTCATGTGACGCAGGTCATGTGACGCAGGTCATGTGGAACTGGTTGGTTTTTCTGCAGTGCTGAGGCACAGCGAAGTGAAAGCTGAAACAGCGTAACAGAGCAGCGTGAGCTTGCGGGTGATGAAATAAACATCAGTGAGGTGGAGGTGGAGGTGGAGGTGGAGGCGAGCTGTGCAGAGACCTCGGGTGGATGCAGGGTGGAGGAAGGCTTGGGGAGTTTGGAAGTTCAATAATGAAACACAGAAACGACATGATGCTCGGTAAACACATGCAGAGTGTTTCCCCTCCACCCGCCGGCCTCCGTCAGCCTCCAACATCCAAACTCTAATGATTTCCACAAACACACAAACGCTGGCGGCGATGGCGAGCTCCCTTCTGCGGGATTCTGTGATGCAGACCCTCACTCGCTCATCCTCACTCCTTATTGGTTCAGAGCCTGGAGTCACGTTAGCTTGCATGCTAAATGTTTCAGAAGGACTCCTCCATGTTTTCTGCCGTTCACTGAGAAACAGATGTAAAGACTCACCTTCATCCCCAGAACGTAAGAAAGCGACCGTCCAACGAACCCTCAGAGGGGTGGAGGCGGGGGGACGAGAGGCGGATCGCAGTGGACCCTCACCCAGGAGACCAGGGTTCAGGACCTGCGTGAGAGCCGGAAACCACCTTTTATTAACAGCGAGTGTTTGACAAAACATGATTTTAATGTTGGTTAATGTGAACGCAACCCTCCTTCCTGCTCCTATTTCCTGTTGATATTTCTTGTTTCCTGTTCCTGTTTCCTGTTCTTGTCTCCTGTTTCCTGTTTCCTGTACTTGTCTCCTGTTTCCTGTTCCTGATTTCTGTTTCCTGTTCTTGTCTCCTATTTCCTGTTGATATTTCCTGTTTCCTGTTCCTGTCTCCTGTACTTGTCTCCTGTTTCCTGTTCCTGTTTCCTGTACTTGTCTCCTGTTTCCTGTTCCTGTTTCCTGTACTTGTCTCCTGTTTCCTGTTCCTGATTTCTGTATCCTGTTCTTGTCTCCTATTTCCTGTTGATATTTCCTGTTTCCTGTTCCTGTTTCCTGTTCTTGTCTCCTGTTTCCTGTTTCCTGTTCCTGCTCAGTGCTCATATTAATATTAACATAACACCACTAACATTTTCAGAATTCGTTCATTGTTTTCAGTGATGAAGATGAGAGTATTAATGGCGGGGGGGGTCTCCTGGGTCTGACCCCCCCCCCCGGGGTTCCTGCCTCAGCTGTTCTGTTTAAATGAATCTGTTTTCATGCTGAACTTTATTCCCTTCTAATATTTGTTTTTATAATTTGACAGAGTCTGAAGACGAAGACAGACACTTTGAGCAGAGCTTCGTCTTCGTCTTCGTCTCCTTTTGGAGTCTTTTGCTCACTATAATTTTACATCCTGAGAATTTACTGTATATCAACATAAAATGTTTATTGGCACTAAAAACGCAGCTAAAGTGAACGTCGGGGTTTGTGTCCTCGTCTCTGCCGGAGACGTCCGGGGCCTGAACAAACGACGAGCTGGGCGCCATCATTTAACACCAAATCATATTATCACAGAGCGGATAATATCTGGTGAGCCGTTAGGACGGCGGCGCTCTTACAGCCTGATGAACAGCCTTCAGTTTGGGGGAAATGTTCTTCAGGTGGACGATCCTCTGCAGGCAGATGGAGACGAAATTAGACTTTTATGGCCGACGTGAGTCTGAGACGGTCCATCAGAGGAGGAGACGCTCCTGTTTGTGCAGGACGAGAGTGAGACGAAACAAACCCGCTCTGTCCGCTGACGCTCGGCGAGGATTCGCCTTCAGGGTTTGATTTGACACTCGGAGCCGCATCAGCCGGCTGACCTGGTTAAATGTTTTCATGCTGTGATCACATCGTTCACACAGACGAAGCGCCGCCGGATCAATTTTACATTCCTGACTTCCTGTTTGGCGCCTCCTCTTTGTACCTGAACCGTCATCCTGATTCAGGAGCTGACGGGTCCTGCAGGCGGTCTGAGGCGTCCTGAGAGCGCCTGTCAGAAGCGCATGAATAAGACACGCCGGTCAGCCTTGGACTGTCAGACGCCATGGAGGAACAGGAGCAGGTGTCATGAACACTCCCCTCCGATTGGACGGCGCTCTCTCCGTGATGGACACCAGCAGGTCAATGACTCGTTACCTCGCCCCGTCACACCTGCCGGGCTGCGTCTGCGTCCGTGATGTCCGTACCAACCTGCAGGATGTAACTTTAATCTGAAGGATTCCACTTTGAAGAGTTTTGATTTTCTGTCTCGCAGCGACACGAGCCGACGTTCGCTCTTCATCATCAGAATCATCATCGTTTCATTTCGAGTCTCGCTGACCACGTATTGATCGTTTTCATCGGCCTCATGCTGATTCGCTTCATGCTGCCACGACCCCCAATAACCTATGATCAGTGAAGCGCAGACATGTCTGATTGATCATGTGACACGTGTCAGGAAGAGAGCGCATGTCCTGGAAAAGGTTTGGGAATATTCTGGAAAGATTTGGGATCATTCTGGAAAAGGTTTGTGAATATTCTGGAAAAGGTTTGGGAATATTCTGGAAAGATTTGGGATCATTCTGGAAAAGGTTTGTGAATATTCTGGAAAAGGTTTGGGAATATTCTGGAAAGATTTGGAATCAGTCTGGAAAAGGTTTGGAAATATTCTGGAAAGATTTGGAATCAGTCTGGAAAAGGTTTGGGAATAATATGCGAAAGGTTTGTGAATATTCTGGAAAAGATCTGGGAATATTCTGGAAAAGGTTTGGGAATATTCTGGGAAGGTTTTGAAATATTCCGGAATGCCTTGGGAATATTCTGGAAAGATTTGGGAATAATCCGCAAAAGGTTTGGGAATATTCTGGAAAGGTTTGGAAATATTCTGGAAATATTTGGGAATTTTTTGGGAAGGTTTAGAAATATTCTGGAAAGCTTTGGGAATATTCTGGAAAGCTTTGGGAATATTCTGGAAAAGGTTTGGGAATATTCTGGAAAAGGTTTGGTAATCAAAAAAAAGTGTGTGTGTGTGTGTGTGTGTGTGTGTGTGTGTGTGTGTGTGTGTGTGTGTGTGTGTGTGTGTGTGTGCGCTACTGAAGTGTACATCTGAATGGGAATCACACACACACACACACACACACACACACACACACACACACACACACACACACACACACTCTGTCTCTCAGGTTGGCGGTGATGATGTCGTTGGCTGTGTGTTTTGTGAACATGGAGGTATGCCGACCAACCGGTGAGCCCGTCTGTTGTCATGGTGAGCAGCTGACGTGTGTGTGTGTGTGTGTGTGTGTGTGTGTGTGCGCGCGCACCACATTAGAAGGGTTAATCCACATAAATGTTGACAGCCATATTGCTGACACAGGGAGTTAATAAGACTAACAGATTATTAGCTTCATAACATTCCTCCGTCATCACGCGGCCGCCTGTCAATCATTGACACAATTAAATTGTTTAATGAATAAATTTGCATTGATAATGGCGGACTGCGGGGGAACATCTGGCTGCGGCGGTTTAATGGCGAGCGTTGCATCAGACGCCCATATGGAGGCCGAGTGGAGGGGCTGTTTGATGCTAACTAAATGAAAAGTATCACTCAAATTAATTTGGCTCGTTTGACAGTCAGGAAATCACTTAGTAAGACTGATTCTGCCCAATTACAGCCTCCACCGCTAATTACTATAGGAGGAGCCATTTCAGACGTCCCCTGCTCCTCGAACGCACCACACACACTCACCTCCTCCGTCCGCGTGAGGAGATACCTGCAGCTGCACACAAACACTCCAACAGCTTTTTCCTCGCTGCATCTCAATACGACTCCGCTGTGAGGAATCTGCCGACAGCCTCAAAATGAAATGCAAATTCCCCCCCCCCACCCCCCCCCACGCTCCGCTCCTCCGTCACATCTGGCCCAGATACTTTCTCACAGTCTTCATGTTTCCTCACAATTAAAATGAGCGCCGGGATGGTCGTCGCTCTGCAGCAGCAGCTTACATCCATTTCAAAATAAGACGTAATTATCCTGCAGAGGAAGCGAGACATCAGTGTCGTTATGTGAGACAGAGCACGAGACACCGAAGACAACAATCAGCAGTCAACTGGAATCTCTTCAGGGTGGAAACATGAATATTCACCTGACACGAAGCAAAGGCAGGTTGACTGAAACTCAGACAAGTTAGAAAACTTCTGCAGAGTCCACATCCTGTCCAAGTGGACAGACAGTTCAACTTCTCTGCTCTGAGAAGGAAGGAAAGAAGGAAGGAAGCAAAGAAAGAAAGAAAGAAAGAAAGAAAGAAAGAAAGAAAGAAAGAAAGAAAGAAAAGTTCACAGAAGAAGACAAACTAATAAAACCCTTGAAAGTTTCAGATGAGCAGAAAAGGACATAAAGGAAAGATGAGGTGAAGAAAAAGAATAGAACGACGGGACGAGTTGATCTGAAGGTGAAGCAGCAAACAAACACCTGAAGCAGGTGAACCGTCTTTAGGTCTGAACTTTGTCCAAACTCGTCCGCTCGCTCTCTCACTCCTGAAATATGAAGTGTCCTCTGCAGTCGTCTTGAGGGACGCTGTCTGACAGGACGAACGTGGACGTGGAGAAGCGGTTTGGAGGCAGCACAGAGTCCACGTCGTCGAGCTGCAGCCAGAGGACAGATTCCAGCTCGTCTTCCTCGCGTTGGTGAGGCAGAGCGGGGTCACAGCAGCTCTTTGTGTCCTCTGTTTGCTTTACATTTGAATTAAAGCCGTCGTGGGACGACCTCTGCGATATCTGCCAGACTCAGGGAGCGGCCGGGACTCTCCCGCTCCCTTCCTGCTCATCAGCTGCTGGGAATATTCGGGGAAGGTCTGGCCGGCGTCCACGGCGGCCCACTCGCCTTCTCGCCGGTTGCTTGAAACACACTGTGTTGTATTGTCCGGCGGCCCGGGCGCGGCGCTGCGACGTGGGTGTCGAGGAAACCATCGGCCCGAGATCCCACCGACTGAGGTCCGCGGAGACTTTGACTTCCTCACAGAGCCGATCGTCAAACTTTTCAAGGTCTGAGTCAACTTCGCCAACGTGCAGAGGTCCAGGTCATCTGGTTCTCATCGGTGTCTCACGCTAAAGTCCCGGCCTGGAAAGCTTTCACTGCAGCTGCTCGTTGTGTTTTCATTTTTACCTCAAGGTCTGAAAGATCCTCCTCAGAGTTCTTCCTCATTTGTTTTTAGTTGAAAAACTCGAGTCAAGCTAGGCTAAACAAACCGTACAACGTTGTTAGCTACGAACAGCTGCAGTAGCATTGGGCATGCTAGCTGCATAGCTTCCACGCCAACTAGCTGTGCTATAATTAGGCTAGCTATTTGTGGCCAGACTTGCAGCAGTGTTTGTGCTAGCATGTTAGCCATTTCATGTCCAGGTGATCTCGATATCCATCGTTTCATTGATAGCTAAAGAGCCAATGTGTCACGAGTGATGTTAGCTCTCCGGCTAATAACGTTGGCTGAGAGCGAGTGAAGTTTGTGGTTTCAATGAAATAAAAAGGCTTTGATAAAGTGCAGTAATGTCTACTTGAACGCTAAATGTACTTTATTAGAATTAGGGGCAGTAGTATGACCCGGTGTGTCCGGTGACATCACAGGAAGCCTTTTCTTGGCTGTGATGGTCAGCTGAGAGCGCGACAGGACAGGAGACCAGAAACAACGAGGACTCGGCTGAAGGCTGAAGTTCAGCCCAGTCCGGCGGTCAGCACTCGGTCTGGGATCGGTTGAGTGGGCAGCTTCGATGTCCTCGCTGTCCTCGCTGTCCTCGCTGTCCTCGATGTCCCTGTCCAGTCATGCAGCCGTGCAGTTTGTGTGCTGTGGACGGTGAGAGCTTCCTTCATGTAAAATGATTGTTTGCGTGGACGTCGTGGACGTCTCTGTCCCTCTGTCCCTCCTCGCTGACTGACAGGCGTGTTTTCTGCTGTCTGTGTGTTTGCTGCAGTCGTCCCGTCATTCGCCTCCTCTGCACTTTATTTTTGCTGCGCTCGTCTCTCCGGCTGCTTCTCACCCTCAGCGGCGGCGGCGGCGGCGGCGGCGGCAGCGTGGCTGCTCTCCTGCCTGTTCATCTGTTTGCACATTTGCGGCGCTAACAATGTGTTGACAACACGCTGACATCACCCAGATGTCAGAGGCATCTGCCTCCTGCAGCCGACCAAATCAAATCTCCCCCTTTGTTCCTCCTCCTCCTCCTCCTCCTCCTCCTCCGACGACGACGACGCTGCCATGTTGGTTTGTCAGGACTTCTTCATCTGATATAAACAAATAAAACAGAATCAGCGTCACACCTTTGCTCGTGCTGCGTTCAGGTGCCGCTCTCAGCAGTATGATATGTGACAAGGTGTGTGTGTGTGTGTGTGTGTGTGTGTGTGTGTGTGTGTGTGTGTGTGTGTGTGTGTGTGTGTTTGTGCGGACAGAGCCAGGCTAGCTGTTTCCCTTTGCTTCCAGTCTTTATGCTAAGCTAGGCTAACCCCATCACTCTGACAAAGAAAGAACAAACACATTTCCCGACATGTTAAAGGAAGTTAAGTCAGTCCGAACTGTGACATCATCTCTGAGCCAATCAGAGCACTGGATTCACGTTGATCTCTGTTTAATGAAACTCTGTCAGCTGATCGAAGGGCGTCTGTAATTAACGAAGCGCGGTTCAGGAGGCTCAGCGTCTGGATGTGGGAATGAAGCCGGAGGTAATCCTTTCAGCATTCGGCTTTTTTTAATGACAGAAGCGAGTCACCGCTAATGAACCCGCCGGCTCCTGACTGGATTTCAGCTCGACGCTTCTGCAGTTTGGGGTCAGCTGGAACGATTCCCAGCCAGACGACCTGAGCGGGTTTGATATTCAGATCACAGAGTCGTGAAATCCTCCTCAGAGTGAGACCTCTCCGTTCAGTCTGCGAGTTCATCTCAGACTCTGACTGGAATTCAGATTCAGCCGGCCGGGGGTCAGATCAGGATTCAGCTTTTCTGTTTGAGGGAGTCAAACTCGGTGTCTCGTCCATGACGTCCTCGTGTTCAGAGACACAAAGCTCCACAAACACTGGGTCCTACATTTCCCATAATGCAACTGGACTCTGTCTTTATTAGAGACTGGCTGCCTGGTAAACAGCCAAGTCTCTGAGCCACTCATGAACTGAATTAAGCCTGTGTGAGACCCCATGAAACACGTTTAGAGTCACAGATGTCGGCTGGTTTTTAGAGCAGCCAATAGCGTCGAACGTGCGTTGTGTCTGGATGATTGGTGGATGAAACGCTGCTCATCTGACCCTCTTCTCGACAGACCACTGACTGCAGAAGGCCCCAGGACCCCCAACATTAAGCCGGCAGTTAAAGCTGAAGCAACCTCAGCTCAGTCTTAAAGTCCAACTCTGGACTTCAACATGAGCTTGGAGGGTCACTGCCTGCCTTAGCTTAGCATTAGCTCTAGCATATAGATGCTAATGTTTGTTGTGGCTGCAACCATAGAAACACATTCACCTGAAGTCAGTGAACCAAAGCAGTGAAGAATTCTTCGTCATGTACAGAATAAATGTAAAAAAGGAGTTTGTTGAAGCAGTTCACCTTCTCACTAATAAAGACTTAACGGGATTATGAAAACAGGAGTGGTTTCATGTCTCTGCTGTGTTCAGCAGGACGACCGTCGTCCCCAGAGTTCACAGCACTTCAGACTTTTTATAATCTCATTACTGGATTTATGATTTATCTTCATCTGCTAATTGAACTCCTTATGATTTCTGTTCCACCTACAGCTCATGTGTCCCTGAGCAGACAGACGACGGGGGTCTTTGAAACAGATCCCCGAGCTCTCTAACAGTCTGAGTCTGGAACTGAAACCAGGACCCAGACCGGCCAACACAAGCAGCCCCACCCTCAAACACACCAGTCCTTCAGTCCACCACGCTGTCACTGCTGGGGCTGGGGGGTCGTTCGCTCTCTTATTGTGCTGCTCAGGCGCCACAGACCCACCAGACCACCGAGACCCATCCTGGTTCTCCCGGCCACCAGCGTCCGGGGAATGTTGATGGTTCAATCATGTTATTCTGCATTATTTGGCATTAAGCTTCTGCAGCAGTGCTGGATGGACACCTGGCACACCGGGACAGAGGCTCTCACCGGCCGGCCGTCCTCTCGGCGCTGCTGGACTCCACGATGGCGAAAAGTTTTGTAACTTGTCGGTTGCGTGCTGCTTTGTGCAGACCGCTTCTTCCTCGGCCCGTAGAGTTTACACTGAAATGAAAGCAGCTTTTCTCACCTCAAACATAAAACCTTCATGTATTAAGCGTTGATGACACAAAGAGAAATACAGAAACTGACTGTTTGGTCTGTAGTTTTACAGACTTTATAGTGTAGGTCTATGGGGAAAATGACTTCTGGGTTGCAGTACTTGGGGTGACCACTGGGACAAACGGGCAGGAAGGCTGAGGGATGAAGGTGAATCCAGCTCCGTTAATCCACCATGAAGCACAAACCAGCTCGTCCTGTGGACGTGCAGTAAGCTGATTGGCTGATCCACTTCCTGGTGGTCACACAGAGCCTGTTGAGTCCTAGTCAACGTGGTCAGTGCATCAGGAAACGTCCTGCAGGTTGTTTTAAGGCGGATCTGTTCATTTCTGTCCAGTTTCCTCCTGCACAGGTGAGCGTGAGGCCAGAACTCACCTGTTCCAGCTCCTCTCACCTGTTCGTTGCTCTGTGTGATTCCGCAGGTGGAACAGTTACAGTTCAGATTTCAGAACACTTTGACACGCCTGGACGTTAGCGCCTGTCTGACCTGTGCAGCTGATTGGCTCCTCAGAGGTCTGTGGGCGTGTTCAGACAGTGTCACTCCATCAGCTTCAGTGAGCAGCAGCAGGTGTGAAGTCAGTCAGAGCAGACCTGAGATCAGCAGCGCTCGTATCACTTCCTGCTGATGTTGACTTGAGGCTCAGGAGGAAAACTCGTCACTCTGCTCTGATGAGCTCTAATGTGTGAGGGTTAATTTGAGTAATCAGAGGGTTAATTAGCCCTCCGCTGCGTCTACCAGCGACCCGGAGTGTTATCAAAGCAACGCCGGCGGCGTGGAGGGGTGACACCTCTTTAACAAGCCCTGGCTTAAATATTCACCGAGAGACAGGTGGAGGTTGACATCAGGGAGGACGGAGGCTGGTGAGACGTCTGAGACGAAGTTTACAGATCTGAGACGAGGCTCGCTACTTAACTTACTGCTGAGAACATCAAATACTGTTTACAGAGAGGAAAAGACAAAGACAGGCAGTCTGAAGAGCGGAGACATTTCAAGTCCAAGAGTCCAAAAGTTGATTTTTACTTTCAGAAGACAACAATCTGTTTCATGAGGTCGATTTACGGCCTGAAGGTCCAAAAGAAACAACAACAACAACAACAACAACAACAACAACAACAACAAATGGAAAAGACAAATTTAAACCTGGGGCCTGCTGCACAAAACTGGGATAAGGGATTAAACTGGGATATGTTGGTGATCCTGGCTCAGCTGATCCCTGATCAGGCTGCACAAAAGCAGGACAGCAGAAAGTGGGATGTGTTATGGGATGAGTTACCATGGAGATTTATTCTGTGGAGCTTCGTCTGCTCCACACCAGGCGAAGCTCCAGGATCTGTTGAATCTCATCCCTTATCTCAGTCAGCATCATCACAAACAGAAACCAGCAGTTATTCCACTGAGCACTACACACTGTTATCACATCCAACCTGATCCACGTCATCATTTACACATTAACACAAAACATGAGCAGCATTCATTTCAGTTTGAAGTCATTTCATTAATGTCAATCATTGTAGATCAATGATGATTTTAGATGATGCTGCAACCATCAGATAGACAGTTTCCCATAGACTGTATATAAAATACACATCCAATATGAATATAAATACACATCAAAGAGTAACATGATGTTCCTTTATTGAATCAGGATAAATCAAAGCATCAGTTCTTTCCAAACTGAAGTCACACAGTGACTCAGAATCAAAGCATATTATACAACACAGAAGAAACACACATCCAAAGGTCTGTATGTAACACAACACGTCTGCACACTGAAACAAAGCAGCACAAATCAAATGAACAACAGATGAATGGATGCAGGAGCCTGCATACACACACACACACACACACACACACACACACACACACACACACACACACACACACACACATACTGTAAAGACACAGTAAAGTACTGTAAAGAGTACTGTGTAAACCCTAAACCTAAAACCAAGTCTAACTGTCCAAACGACCCTGGAAGAGGACAGAATGTGTCCTGCAGCATCAGGCTGCTTCTGTTTGTGTGTGTGTGTGCGTATGTTTGTGTGTGTGTGCGCGCGCGTGCGTGCGTGTGTATACATATTTTCTGCCCCCCTGTGGTCACATGTTGTCATCACACCAACATCAGTGGGCCACAGGCCACAGTGAGTCCGGCTCCACCTGCTCTTCACCTCCACCTTCAGCTCCACTGCACAGCTTTAAATATCGTCACTTTATTCAAGTGTCCCCACACTCCTGAAGCGTCCTGTCTCATCTGAAGAGGACGTTCCTGAAGCGTCCTGTCTCATCTGAAGAGGATGTTCCTGAAGCGTCCTGTCTCATCTGAAGAGGACGTTCCTGAAGCGTCCTGTCTCATCTGAAGAGGACGTTGCTGAAGCATCTCCTGATCGTATACAGGATGTCTAAATGACGTAAAGTTGTCAGCAGTGATCGTTGACGCCTCGCTCGTGCCTCATTCACAGTAAATCTAACCTGCAACTCTCAGCTTCACATTCCTTCTTGTTGTTTGAGTGAAACTCTGATTCCCCCAGAAGGAAAACAGATGAATAAAGAGCGAGCGAGGCAGAGTTCATGCACTGACAGAGCAAGCGAGCGAGCGGTGAGTGTGTGATGTGAGAGCTGAGAGTCGTTTTAATTTGAAAAGCCTTCAGGTCAAGTTCAGAGACAAAGGAAAATAAAGAAAAACAGTGTTTTCATTATTCATCTGTCATACATGTCAGGATGACTTATTTATTCTATACTGATCATTTATTGATGAAACACGAGCTGATGGGTGGAGGCTGGAGGGTGGAGGAGGGTCATCGTAAAAATGTGCTTTTTGAACACTTCCTTTGCACTTCCTGTTTCCTGTGTAAATGTTTGTGACTTAAAGAAATATATTTGACTGATTTGAAGGATTGGACAAAATAATTGTTGTCTCATCAGAATCAGCATCAAGAACTCTGGGTGGCGCCGCTCTGTGAAGGTGGATGTCGTCATTGTCACTGGCGTTTCTTTTATTTTGTCCAGCCCAGCCCTGGTCGGCGGCGATGGTCTTCATCCTCAAAAAGTGCAGAAACATTTTGCAGGAAAGTTAAAAAAGGACGTTTCAGCGTGACGGAGGAACATGTGTTCGGAGCTGAAGATCAGACCTCCGCCTCCCGCTGAGGTCACTGCGTGTCAACACAGACTACATCTACGGGAAGCTAAAGAGGACAAAAAAACATCTGGACCAGCAGGCAGAGCCACCTGTCTGAGCGCTGCAGGTCTGTCTTTAGATAAGGTGACCTTTTCCTCCAACGCACCGACACCCGGAGAACCGCACCGCCGAGCAGCTGCCACCGAGCCGCCCTTCAGCTCCCCTCCCCGACCATCATCTACACCCATCACTGCCCCCACCCGAATATTAATGCAGAGACAGACGACAAGAGGAAAACACCTGAAGACCTGACCGACTTCCAGAGATCGGCGCTGATTATTTTAAACATTTCTATCTGAACGAATGACAGACTGCGTTTAATGCGCGTCCACGCTACAGCTTCTACACTTCCTGTCAGCTGACCAATCAGCACACAGTCTTCCTCTCACACATAATCTCTGAATCACTCGGAGCAGTGACAGCGTGTCTTCCTCCTCCTCATTTATGATCCTCTTCATCAAAGGAAGCTGACGGAGAGTCGACCGTCACAAACAACCTCCAACACCTGACGGTTGAAACACCTCAGAAACACACTGATCATCATCATCATCATCATCATCATCATGCTGAAGACCTCAGAGGAGGATCCAGACTCTGACCTGACGGAGGTGAAGCCAAAGTCTCTCATAATAAACTGTTACTTCATGTATTTTTCTGTGTATTTTTTCAATTTAAACCGTCTTTCCAGTGTACTTCCAGTGCTGTTTGCAGTTGGGCTGCGTGAAGCTTCGTTCTCCTGCTGTGAGACTCAACCTTCATCCAAAATGCTAATTATTAACGCTAACGAGCACTGAAAGCTGCCAATCAACCAAACTGCAGCAGTGAGTCTCAACAAACCGCAGGCAGCAGGGACAACATCCACAGGCTAATGAGCTAACAGGCTAACAAGCTCACAGGCTAACAGACCAATAAGCCAACAGGCGAACAGGCCAAAAAGCTAACAGGCTAACAATTTAACAGGCTAACAGACCAACAAGCTAACACGCTAACAAGCAACAGGCTAACAGGCTAACAAGCTAACAGGTGAACAGACCAACAAGCTAACAGGCTAACAGGCTAACAGACCAACAAGCTACCGGGCTAACAAGCTAACATGCTAACAGACCAACAAGCTAACAGGCTAACACACAACAAGCCAACAGGCTAACAAGCAACAGGCTAACAGGCTAAAAAACTAACAAGCTAACAGGCTAACAAGCTAACAGCTAACATTATCAGACTTTCACACCTGAACAAAAACAGGTAGAACAGGAAGTGTCGAGGGCAGCGAGTCTGTGCGAGAGCTGGAATCTGCAGCAGTCGAGTCGAGTCGAGTCGAGTCGAGTCGATCTGAGCAGTCACAGACAAACGCTACCAGCAGCTAACTACAAAGAGTAAAGACTCAATCTTCATCACTGCGTGAACTGTACGTGTAGAGACCTTCATCTGAACGTGTCTTCCTGATGCTGCTCTGGGATTATAATGGATCATCACGTCCTCTTAAAGTCTGTTTTTGAAGGTTTGGATTATTCATTTAATCCTGATCTCAGGACAGTTTGCGTTCACGTCGTGTCACATCGAAGCTGAACGAGTGTCAGTCGTTCGCATCGTGAGGCTGCGAGCGGATCACTTCAGTTCATCATGAAATTTAATGAGCCAGCTTTCTGCTGACATGCTAACACACACACACGGCTAACACACACTCAGAGAGACGTCTGGTCTTCACGCGTGTCCGTCGGAACACGTTAACGTCAGCGTTTCTCTGAGGACTCGTTCGCTCTGCACACATACGACTGAAGCTAACGGCTAAAAAGGCTCAAAAGCTCCGTGAGGCTGCAGAGCTGACGACCCTTCGGTTATCTGAGAGGTGATGAGGCTGATGAGGACTCAGTGAAGTGGATCCTGGTCTCACCGGGTCCAACCTGGAACTGGTCCACCTGTAGACAGAAACCAGGAGCCACGTATCAGTTTATGAGCAGTCAGGTGAATCTGCTGCTTCTCGCTTCGCACGTTCTCAGATGTTCTTTTGTCGGCTGATTTTTCTTTAATGAGTGAACTCCGATTTCTGCTCAGCTTTGTTAATTAAACAGTGAAAATGATCTTTTCCGCTCTTTAATTTACATTTATTAATGTGTATAATGACGAGTTTCAATTAATAAATTCACTGTAAATTGCACAAATCAACTTTACTCCAAACACATTTTATTCCGAAACATTGATTCTGATGTGACACCTTAAACTGTGGCGTTAATTAAAAGTTAGGAAGCTTTAATGTTTATCAGGAATAGTTCACGTCAAACTGATGATCTTCACCTGCTGCCTGTGATTGGTTGATGGAGTGCACCTGTGAGAAATAACCATCAGTGAGATGTCAGTATAAAAACCAGGAAGAAGCTTCAGACTCGAGGCGTGAAGAATGAACAAACACAGCGACAATTTAAAAAGTCAGCAGAAAATAAGAAACTTCAGAAAAACTGCATTAAGACGTTAAGAAAATGGAATCGACTCAGAAACACGCAGAGACACTTTAAAACGCAAACCCAGCACAGATTAAATCATGCAACAAAACATGAAACACTTTAAGAAAACTGCAGAATTTTAGAAAAATGAAAAACGGTTCTTAATAAAGCAGCGACAGAGGAGAGAAGCGGCTGAACGGCAGTTAAACCTCCATCGGCCTCATCCTGCCATAAACAGCCATTAGCCTGCAGTCCCACAGCTAAGCGCACACATTTAGACACGCGTTTGACATTGAGGACCTCCTGTGAGGACGTTAACCTGCAGGGACGCCGCACCACATCATGAGCTGCCCTCCATTTGTCTCAGTGCAGCCTCCCCCAGCCCCCCCAGTTCAGACGGTTTGGGAAATCAGATGAAGAGGACGAGCGTGGGCACAAAGCGGAGCGGAAGTGTCCTTTAAATGACTGTATCAATATGTTATGAGGGACAAACGACCTGTGAAATCATCTGATTGCTGCCGCACTGATTCATTAGTGAGAGTCCCCGGTGACCGACGGTCAGTGAAGTACACACAGAGCAGGAAACGCCACAATTAAAGGAACACGCCACCGAGTTTCCACATGAAGGTTCAGGTTCAGGTGTCAGCTGTCTGACTGGACCCACCTGCAGACCCTCCTGCAGACCTACCTGCAGACCCACCTGCAGACCCTCCTGCAGACCCTCCTGCAGACCCACCTGCAGACCCTCCTGCAGACCTACCTGCAGACCCACCTGCAGACCCTCCTGCAGACCTACCTGCAGACCCACCTGCAGACCCACGTCCAGCACAGCTCGGGCAGAATCCTGCTTCAGGTCTGCAGGTGAGACAGGAAGTGAAGTTATCACCTTGGTTTGATTTAAGTTTTGGGTCTCCAGCTCTTCATCTCCGATGGATCACTGATCAAACTGGTTCTTAGTGGGACAGAAGTCTTTGAACCACTCTGCTGAACTGTTTTTATGTGTGAAACGTCCCAAAAAGCAGCCCTGGCTTCACCTGCAGCAGGGGGCGGAGCCTCGCCGCCTTCAGCTGCTCCACCTGCTCGAAGCCGAGAGCAGGGGGGTGAGGAGATGTTTGGGGAGACAGGGAGGCGAAGCCGCTCCGATCTTATCAATTAATACCAATAAAGACCTTAAGTGACAACACAGAGAAGCATTAGGCCGACAAAGTGCGGCAGCTCTGCTCCTGCGAGGCGCCAGCTGCCGGCGTCGGGCCCAGAGGACGCCGCGCGGCACCGCGTTCTGCTCCGGCGCCGCGCCGGGACGCGGTGGGCGGCGGCGGTACGACGCAGCCGGGCCGGCCGGGCTCCCCGCGCGAGTGCAGTATTAATGAGGCGACAGCACGGCCTGCTTCCGTATTCATTAGACATCTGGGCCGACAGATGTGAAGAGCCGCCTCAAGACGAATAAAAAATGACTTCCCATCTGGACGCCCCAAACTGGAAAAGACAAGAGGCAGTTTCCTCTCTTTCACCCCCCCACCCACACACCCCCGGCTCCCACTGCTCCCACCGCGAAATACACAGAAATACACGCACACACTAAAACACGCATACACACACACACACACACACACACACACACACTGCAACACACACGCACGCACGCACGACACACACACACACACACACACACACACACACAGAAATGCACAGAAACACACACACACACACACACACACACACACACACACACACACACACACACACACACACACACACACACAGACACACACACACACACACTGCAACACACACACACGCACGCACGCACGCACGCACACACACACACACACACACACACACAGAAATGCACTGAAACACACACACACACACACACACACACACACACAGAAATGCACAGAAACACACACACACACACACACCCCCTCTCCACTCCTCTCAGGGAGAAACCTTGTGGAGGTGTGTGATCTTCATCAGAAGCTGATCAACCCAACCACACGGCCTTTCATTGCACACACACACACACACACACACACACACACACACACACACACACACACACACACACACACACACCATCAACACTGAGAGGAAAGCTGCAGCAGTCAGTGGTGTGTGTGTGTGTGTGTGTGTGTGTGTGTGTGTGTGTGTGTGTGTGGATTGTGTCCTCAGTGTTCCACAGATCCAGATCAGACCGGCTCTAGCGTCCGTCCTCGGCGCCTGCTGGTCATTCTGGAAATGTTCAGATTTTGATGAGGTGACTGTTGGTGTGGAACTGTTCTGCGAGGTCGACGCTCAGTTCACGACTCAAACGCAGGGAAATAATAAAAATCACAGAAATAAAAGAAGAAAGTTCAGAACCTGCAAAGTTTTCATGACAAACACAGAAAAGCGTGAACTTTGTCATTTCACCGCTGCTGAAGGTCAGCCTGTGAGTCCGGACACACACCAGAGGCTCCACAGGTTCCACAGGTTCCACGGGTTCCACAGGTTCCACGGGTTCCACAGGTTCTAGAGGTTCCACAAGTTCCACGGGTTCTAGGCCTCATAGAAAAGGTTCCACAGTTCATTCAGGAAGTTGCGTCTTATTTGTTTTTCAGAACAAACGCAGCTGCTGACAGATGACCTGAACATCCTCTGACAGAAACACTGGAGCGCTTCCACACAGCACATCTGAAGGTTCCTCATGTTCTTGTGAGAACATGTTCTGCTTTAATAGTCTGAATGCTGAACAGAATCACATAATGAGGCTGGGGGCCCTGCAGGCTGAGGACCCTGCAGGCTGAGGACCCTGCAGGCTGAGGACCCTGCAGGCTGGGGGCCCTGCAGGCTGAGGACCCTGCAGGCTGGGGGCCCTGCAGGCTGAGGACCCTGCAGGCTGAGGGCCCTGCAGGCTGAGGACCCTGCAGGCTGGGGGCCCCGCAGGCTGGGGGCCCTGTTTTAAACACACACGTGTTTTCAGTGTTCAGACTGTTTTCAATAAATAATAAATGAGAACAACGTTCAGCTTCATCATCGTCATCATCATCCTCACATGAACTGAACCTCCGTTTCTGATCGTTCCCCTGAACTTGACCCCCCCCCGCCTCTCTCTTCTTCTGCGCCTTTAATAAACGCCTCCATTAAAAGGCTCATTTGCTCTCATCTGCTTCAGATTTTTTTATCTGCTGAGTCCAGATGATGACCGGCTCCTGTGAAGGTCAGTGGACAGAAACCTGGACCCCCCCCTCCTCGGCCGGTGTAAGGACCATTACCTGAGTCCCATTAAAACTGTGGCTTTGTCCCAAAGCCTCATAAAGACCCCCACCCCCGCTCGTCAGCTGCTGGATGAGCAGACCTTCAGAGGTGAACACAGACCAGTTCTTCACTGTTTATTCTGACCGCCGGAGAAACCTGCAGGTTCACGTCTGATCCAGATTCTGTTGGAGCTGCTGGTCCAGATCAGACCTTCAGAACACAGACGTTAGCTTTGTGCTTGTCTTCACGTCTAAAAGTCTTGTTTTCACTGATGGAGTCGCAGCGCTTGTGAACGTTCAAACACAGCTGTGAGGTTTTTGTCCTCCAGCAGCTCCTGTAGGTTAATGTCCCGATGCTTCAGCGCTGCACACAGACGAGGTGTCCACAGGACAAACGTCTTCTGCCTCTCCGTCCAAACTGTGCTGCGTCACATTCAGAAGAAACTGACATTTAGTGGAGTACTCCACCACATCTGAGTACTTTTATTGTACTTTTACTCCATTATATCAGTCTGACAGCTTCAGTTACTCTTCAGATTCCTTCCTGTCCAGTGAAAAGCTCGTATCTCCAGCTGAACTGAAGGATGAAGAGTTTCCTCATGTCTTCTTCAGCTCAAAAAACTCTTTAAAAGTCTCTCGGATCAGCTGAAAAAGCAGCGTCACAAAGCTGAAAACACCCTGTTTTTCTGAGCTCGTCAAGCTTGTTGGAGATACGTGTTTCTCACAGGACGGCCGTGTGTCAATCAAAAGGTCAGAGTGCAGCGGCCATCTTGAAACAGCACGTCGCCTGCTTGTTTACTGAGAATTTGAAATCTAAACGTGTTTCTGTGGATGATTCAAGTGTTTTACGTGAAATATTCAAAACTGGGACCTTCGTTGATGTTCCTGTCGATTCAACCTGCTGTTTGCACCAATCAGATCACAAGAAACCTCCCAACATGAGCGAGTCAAAGGACGGACGAGCGCTGAAAGACGTTTCCTGATGACGCCATAAAACTGATTCTCTCAGCTTCTCCTCTCAGCCACATGAAAGCATGCGTCCTCAGTGGACGGAGGACACAGAGAGGCAGCTGAGAGCAGTTTGACCGGCGGGACGGTCCGTCAACGTTTTCGGCTTCTTCTGAGACGAGAAACCTGAAGGTCCACCTCGACGTCAGGTCTGATGTTTGGCTCTTCAGGTGTTGATGAAACGAACAGTTTTTCACACAGCTGGCGATCCTCCGGACCCTCTGGGGGCCCCTCAGGGACCCCTCAGGGACACCTGGCATCGCAGCACTTAAACAGCTGACCTCAGGTGAGACGGGGAGAGAAAAGCAGCAGCGGCTCACAAACACGGCGAGCTGGAAGCAGAGGAGCGATTTATGTGAAAAATGGCCGACAGCCTCTCGATAGAGACAGACGCCGTTCTGGGCAAACGAGAGCTGTCACATATTTCACATGGCCGCGCTCTCATTAAAGACGGAAGGCGCTCGGCGCGGTAATTGTTTTAATTTATTTGTTTATGGCGAAGACAGAGGGGACGGGCACATGGCACTTGCTGTTTTATTGGGAACATATGGAAGACATTTATCACCATTTGCAGCGATCGGCCTAAATGATTTTATTAACTAATTTGTAACTTTACACTTTTTTAATCAAACACATGCTGCGCGCTGTAATGTTGTGATAATGCTCCGGGGCTTTGTAAAGAGAGCAGACGCAGCCAGAGGGAAATAAAGAGAGAGAGAAGAAGGAGAGATGAAATGAAAGTGTGGAGGTTTGGGAGAGGAGGGTGGAGGGTGGAGGGTGGAGGGTGGAGGGTGGAGGGCGGCTCCGAGGCTGCACCGTTAGCATGGCGGCGATGATGAAGATGATGCGGGCTGAGCTGCGGGGCGAGGCCGGCGGCTCCGAGGTATTTAGGGCGCCGCGCTGAGCGGCTGTTTACCTGAAGCCGGTGAAGCGGCGAGTGGCGTTTTTCTGCTGCGGCGAACACGCTTTTGTTCTCATTGATGATCTGAAGCCTCAAGGGAGCATCGCCGCTAACCGCTAACCGGCACGGGGAAGCTGTTTGAGGCCAAAGCACCGAGCTGATGCCTGGGCGCGGACTGAAGGGAAGCGGCCTCAGGAGGCCAGCGCGCTCTCCACATCGATTCAGGTGGAGGCTGTTTGGGTGCAGCGAGGCGAGGAGCTGCAGGTGTAATAAAAGTTCACTCTCCCTCCTCCACCCCATTAGACTGTATTAATTTAACTGGTGTTTACAGGTTTAATGGCTTCCTGCTGCAGCGGGAGGCTGCTAATGTTCCTGCAGCTTCAGCTGTTGTTTAAAGACGCGGGGAAACAGTTTTCACGTCAAAGTTCAGGCCACGCTCAGCAGACGCGTCGCGGTTATTCAGTTTGTGACATTTACACAAGCAGAGCAACTCGGAGACGGATGAGCTGCTGCAGCTCTCACACCTGAACTGATGACTCACCTGAGCAGCAGGTGTCAGACGGCCCAACCTCAGCTCATCCACACGCAGAACATCCAGCAGGACAAACGGCGGACAGAACAGGACAGATGTTCGCTTGTTTAAAAGAAATGAAACTTCTTTGGTTCAACAGGAAAAAACTGTTCACACCTGTAAATGAGGGGGAGGTGCAGATCCTGGGTCAGGTGAGAGAGACAGGAAGTTAACTTAACATCTGCAGTCTGTCTCAGAGCCAGAATTCAAATCTGAACACAAAAACCTGATTTTAGATTCAGACGTTTCCCCTCCACGTGTCGGCCTGTAGGTGGCGACAGAGTCCACATCAATCGATCGATAAATACGAAAAGAACCGCAGACGACCGTTCTGAGCTCACAGCAGAAACTTAAAAACACAAACAGGACGCAGTTATTTACGTGTTTGTAGAGAAACACCCTTCTGTCACACGGCCTCGCGGCGCTAACCAAACCGAGGTTAACGATTGGGCATGCAGGAGCTGAGGCGATGACATCATCGACATCAGAGGACCTTCAAAAAAATCTCAGGTGACTCACCTGAAACAAGAAAAATGTTTGAAAACTGTCAACAAATATCAACTGAAAGTAAAGTAACAAACTATTTTACGTTTGTGTTTATGCCCCAAACAGAGGACAGATGATGAGACGTGTTGCACAGGACACGCAGACACACACAGGACAGTTTGCATGTCCTCCCACGCCGCTAAAATCAGTCGTCTTCAGAAACATGGACGTCCTCTCCTGTTATGCGTTTTCACCGTGCTGCTGGTGTTCGTGCCCTTCAGCACGGCAGCGCATCACACCATCGTCATCATCACTCTGCTGTTCGTGTGCAGCCTCAAACTGTGATGTGAGAACATGTGACGACACATTTAGACTTCTAAGAGAGTCGACGTCTCAGACAAATCTTTCATTTTAAACGCCATCTGCACCTCCTCCTCCTCCTCCTCCTCCTCCTCCTCTGCACTCAGCCTATCCAACATGGACGCCTCTGTCCTGCCTTTATCTGACGGAGCCAAACACGTCAGCGCTTCTTTATTTGTCATCTTTAAATGAACCAGTCGACACGCCGTCTGCGGCGCCGTCACCTTTTTCCCGTTAACTAGTTTTCTGCGGCGCTTCCTGCTCTCACATCTCTTAAATAAAACAAAATGGGTGACAGTTTCTCGTCCCGCGGCGGCCCGACCACGAACATCTGGACACAAACAAGAGCATCACAAACACACAGCCGCTCGTACATAAAAGAGGACGCCAGCTCGCCGGCGTAAATAACCGTCCTGAACTGTGCGAGAGCGCAGCGTGACACGGCAGCAGAGTCTTCTCCCATTAAGGCCCTAAAGAGCAGGACATCAAACTGGGCGGAGGCGGCGGCGCGGCGGGAGCCAGGATCATCACATTTTAATAGAACATGTGGCATCTCCTCCCCTCCACTCCGGGCCAAATGGCAATCCTGAATTCTGCCCAGCTGTCGAGCTACAAATGGGCCGCAATTACCTCACGCCTCCACCCAGTTCAGCCGTCAGACACCATCAGTGTGAGGGGTCATCAGACGCCATCGGTGTGAAGGATCGGGACAAAGCTGACGGACAACGTCCTGGAGGACCACAGAAGAAGAAGTGGCAAGAAAATGAAGTCAAGTATTAAAAGTCTCAGGGTGAACCTGGTCTCTGGGGGTCTGTGGGGTCTGTGAGGATACATGCTCCTTCACTTCCTCTCATCAACCGTCAAAAAGCATCAAAATCCTCAAGATGTCACCATCAAGTCTCACCAACAATTATTTTATGTGTCTGTAAATTCATAGTAAACGATTGTTTCCTGGAGATACAGCGATCTGAAACCGAGGACCGTTCAACATGTCCAAAAAGTCCCGCCCACTGTCCCTGGGATTGGCTAGTGGTCTTTGCTTGGTCAGGGTTAAGGGATTCAATGGTTGGCCAGCTGGTTAAAGTTCAAAACTGAGCCAATCAGAGGAAGAGCAGGGGCGGGTCTTTGTGGGTTACAGGGGCAGAATAACAGATGGCTTCGCTCCATGTTTGAGCCTCATTTAGCTTCAGCGAGGATGGAGGTGCGAGTTTTCTACTGCCTCAGCTGGACCTCATTCAGGGGACGTCCTTTGGAAACGTGTTTGTTAATCACTCACATGTGAAGGTAGCTCCTCTGGCTGCTGACATCAGACATCACGGAAATCAAGGAGTCTGAGAAAACTGAAAGTACTGAGTGAGAACTGGACTTTCAGTCATGTGACTGTCGGCGTCCGTTATGATCACAGCTGACCATTCAGGTTGAAGGTCTGTCTGTTTCCATGGCAACACCTGGACAGGCTGAGAATGTGAGGGGGGGTTAATTAATCTGAGTTAATTAAGGGCCCACCTGCTGAACTGATGAAGACTTTGCACCCAGAGTGCTGAAGATGACGGAGTCACCTGTTGAGCCATGAATAGTGTTGCTTTCGTCAATGAAAATTTATCACATGACGAGAACAAAACAAGACGCAGTGTAAATGCTGGTCATGTGACGATAACTACAATTAAATATGTAATGCAATATTATTGAGGAATAAAAACGAGACTACATGTGGTTTACAAAATAAAAGCTCTGCTAAAATGTCTCTTCATTTTCATTGACTGAAACGAAAAGAGACGAGACGTTCTAGCGTTATTTGGTCCCGTTTAGTCGCATCGTTCTTATTATTTTGCAGTATTTCAGTTTCCTGTGTCTCACTTCAGCGGTTGCATCAGGTCACACTGCGCATTCGCAGCGACGTCACTTCCTCAATCCGCTCGCGGCGTTATTTAGAAGATGCAGCTGTGGTAGGTTAACGTTAACGACAGACAGCTGACGCAGAGGACGGACCGATGGACGGCCAGCCGGCTTTGCTTGGTAAAATAATTATGTTGTGAATTCAAATCAGAGCGTCTTCGTGTCTGGAATGGATGTATTCTTCAGTCTATGAGGTAACAATAATATAATAATAAGACAACCTAGTTTGAACTGTGAAATGGGTTTGGCTAAAAGAACATTTTGGTTTTGTCTAAACTACGAGATACTTCTACTATACTGACTGGTTAAATAGAAATGCATCACTTAAAAGAGACTAAAATACAGTTTTCATTGACTACAACTAGACTAAAATGTCATCAGTTTCTAATTCTGACTAAAATAAGACTAAAGTGCTCAGACTTTCAGTCGACTGAAACTTGACTAAAGAGAGTATGATCATGACTAAAACTAATAAAAACTGAAATGACAGCTTGACACAAAGACTAGACTAAGACTAAAATTAAAACAGGCCGCCAAAAACAACACTAGTCATGAAACATGGCCGTCGTCTCTGACGCGTCCCTCAGGTCTCTGGGACGCTCAGTGACATCATCAAACTCCTGGTTCATCCAAGAACAGACAAAGAGGTGGAGCGTGGGTGGAGCCTGCTTACTGAAGTGACCACGCCCATAATTATGCATAACTTTAAGCCTTCAATAAATAATAAAATTACCCATAAAAAAATAAACCAGTGAGTTCGTCATGAACGAGGAAATTAGTCACAGAGACCAAAACCGGTTTCTGTGTGTTCATGTCTGCTGTACAGTTAATATGGGGGTCTATGGGGACTGACCGACTCCAGCGACCATTGGAGGAGCTGCAGGTTTTGGTACACCTGTGCTGGTTTCAGGCCCAGGTGGTGATGCTTGGACACATGGTGACCCTCCAGATGTGAAGGTCCACATAACATCGTTCCTCCTGCTGACCACTGACAGAGTCTGAAACGCTTACAGTGAGAATGCTAACATGCTAATGTTTAGCAGGTTTGATGTTTACCACGTTCTTGTTGAAGGTGTCACAGTTCATCCTGAGGGGAACACGACTGGATGGTGATGAACTGTGGTTCAGATATTTCATTGTTTACATATAAACAAAGGCAAGCTCATTAGCCTCTTCAGGCTAATTAGGTGTTACAGGTGAAATCGGGACAGAATTAGTTCGCAACTGTCAAGTTTTTCCTTCGATCCTGCTGCACGCTCACGTTCAGAGCGATGCCACTCTGAGAACAAGCACGCAGCTGACTGACGCTGTTTTTCTTGAGGTGAAGCCAAACGCTCATTTTTCCCAGGGCAGTGAACGTTTCCTGGAGCTGCCGAAGCAGCGAGCGTTGAAATGGGTGAAGACGTTTAAGATTCGCGGCTCCGCTGGCCGACAGACAAACGTCTTGGTCCCTCTCTGAAAGGCTTCAGGCTGAGCTGGACCCGTTTGGCGCCGCTTGATTCTGCAATCACATCTAATTAGGTGAAATGGAGTTTGGTTACGAGCCAAGTTGAACTCCAATGGCAGATTTTAGAGGTTTGTGTTAAAGCTATCGTATATTTCTGCTGGCGCTGTAAATCACAGAGTGAATGGAGCGTGTTAATCCATAACGCTGCAGCTGGAGGCCAATAATTTACTGACTTCATCACAGGAAGCAGCAGGAAGCCTGCAGTTCAACCACAGAAGGTGTGGGAAAGGTGGAAAACTCTGACTCTGAGTCAGCGCTCTGCACGGTGTTTTCTCCGGACGCCAACACGAACACAGCTGAGAAAATCCTGCAGGTTTATGGAGCTGAAACACTTCCTGCTTCAGTTTATTTCCCAGAAGGAATCCGATTATGAAGTTTAAACATTTTAATCACTGAGAGGAAACAACATGAGCAACACTGCTGCAGCGTCCCTGGAACTACATTACCCAGAAGCCTTAGGGAGAGAGACACTCCACAACAAGACTTCTGTATTGATCCTGAATGATAAACATGTAATAAACAGTTTAGAACAGATTCTATTGTAAACAGCTCAGAGTGTTTATGAACTGCTGGACTCTGGAGGCCTGGAGGTCTAAGGGTCTGGTGCTGCGGGGGTCTGGTGTAGATGCCTGTGGATCAGCCAGTGAGAGTCCAGTACTGAGAGGACTGAGGGACACAGTACTGGTCTCCTGATTGACCTTTGACCTTGGCTGGAGGTCACATCTCTGCTCTCCTCTGCTGCAAACGTCACCTTCACTCGCTCCTGGTCTGCCGTGGAGGAAGGACTGACCATGGATGGGTCAAATAGCGGGATGGAATTTCACATATGCATGGCGTGTACAGTTTCCTCCTCAACTGCATGTTGTGTGTAAAAAATGTGACGAATAAAGGAAATTCTTCTTCTTCTTCATCTTCTTCTTCTTCTTCTTCTTCTTCTTCTTCTTCTTCTTCTTCAGGGCTGATTTTAAACTTAGACCTTCACGTCGCCCCTCGGTCCAGCTCCTCTTTGTTTAATGGAGCTGTTGGTGGTCACGTACTTTAAGTAAGATTTGGACATCAGGACATTGAATGACTGAATCCTCACAGACAAATGTCTCGTCCAAAGGGGACAGATCCAGGACCACCATGAGTCAGGTGGAGTTCTTCTTCACCTCCTCCTCCTCCTCCTCCTGCTCACAGGGTGTTTCACGTTTGCTCTCCTCTCCTGGATTCGATGAAAACAGCAGACTGAATGTATTTGTGATGAACATTTGCCAGGATCTGATTACCCATAATGCCCCTCAGCAGACAGCTGACAGACCCTGAACTCTTCATGGAAGCAGCTTCATAATGAACTCGGGGTGTTTCGCCATGTCTCGCTCCGAGCTGCCGTCCGCTGCTCTGACAGCTTCCTGTTGCTCACACTCTTCTTCTCCTTGTTGGACTAATTTAGACGTCCGTCATCCTCGATGGGAGCGCGCTCGCTTTAATACTTTAATATTATCTGCTTCACTCCGGGGACAACGCGCTGTAATCGCTGCCTCCAAATAATTTGTTTTCCACACGGCTCCCCAGCCTCCGTCCTCCTGTCCATCTATAAATTAATATTCTTAACATAATGCAGCCGGTTTCAGCGCAGAGAAGTTTCTCTGTGAACCTTTTTTAATCTAATAAAAGAGCTTTCAGGGAGTTATTATCACATTTTTAATATGAAGAAGCTGTTTATGATCAGTGATGCAGGAGAGGTGTTTTCATAGACTCTGTTTGAACCTGCTGCCGGGACTCCAGATGGGCACAGAGGCCCAGAACTGGTCCTGGTGATCAGGTCTGGTTGACGGTCGGGCTTCCAGGTCAAGTTCTTCCATAGTAAAGTGAGCCCCTGAACCTTGACCTGAGGCCTCTGGTCCCAGGTTCATGCGCTGGTACACCACACCCACCAAAGACCAAATGAACCCTGAACTTTCATTCACCTCTGAGACCACCTTCTCACCACAGGACACCATGGTGTCTTCCTGTTCTTTGTGTTGACGTCACCGTCGTGGTATCAAAGAGGCTGTTTGCCGTCTTTTCTATGATCAGTGGTTCCTCTGGAACTGAATTATCATATATCAGATTCAATATGCTCTTGTATAATAAAAGCTGTGCTCTGGTTGGTCCAGTTGGACAGTAGATTGACGGACTGATGATGCGTTGGCGTCTTCACATCTTCTGCTTTGTGATGGTCAGTTGACGATGAACAAAGATCCCTGTTGATCATCGCTGACTTTTGCCTTCAGGTGTGAATTAATCAGTGACTAATTATCCTTTTTTTGACCTCTGACGAGGTACAGTAATAATAACCAAAGTACAAGTACACAGAAGTGGGATTTGTTACTTCCTCTGCTCAGTGCTGTACCTGAACGCCTCCTGTGAGTGGACCAGCCTGCTCCTGCTGGACAGCCCACTAACTTAACTAAACTAAACAGTTCTCCTCTCCCTTGCGCCAGTGCCCATCGTAACATTCAAACAGGATGTTATGTTTTTATCTTCATCTAACCCTCCTGCTGGACGGTCTTCAGTCTGTTTTCCCTTTGACATTATTATTTGTCTTATTTCTGGTTCACTGTTAAGTGTTTGGTCGATATTGGATGATGTCATGTGACGCTGTGACAGTTTGCGTTGGTGTCATGTGACGCTGTGACAGTTTGCGTTGGTGTCATGTGACGCTGTGACAGTTTGCGTTGGTGTCATGTGACGCTGTGACAGTTTGCGTTGGTGTCATGTGACAGTTTGGGGATCAATAATTGTGACGTGAAAACTGGATCCTAATCTCTAATTGAACGTTACACCTGATCTTTCTTTTGCATCCGACCTCCGACCTTCACTTTCAGGATGGAAACTCCAAAATCTCAACAGTGTCCACATAATTTTGTCCACAAGGTGAATTTCTGTGGACACGATCTACAGTCTGAAGTTTACCTGCAGCTCTGCTCTTTGTTTCCGTAGAAACAGGCTCATCACAGAGGGAGACAACAGCATGAACACCTCATCCAGAGAGGAGGAGGAGGAGGAGGAGTGAGAGGGAGAGGAGGAGGAAGAGGGGGAGGAGGAGGGAGAGGGGGAGGAGATCAATGTTAAAGCAGCATTTTACTGCCAGAGCTGCTCCAGGTGGAGCTACTGTCAATTACTTCATATACCGTTAGCTATCTAAGGCCAGCGAGGCCCAACCTGGGAGCCGGGCCCCTCCGGAGGGTCACTACATCAACCTGAGGGGTCGTCGGACAATTGATGGGAAAGAAGAAGAAACAAAGTTCTGTTACACAGACCTGATTTCAGTTCCTGGACTTTTCTGTCATCTTTGATTTTAAGAGAAACATTGGAGATTTTTAGCTTCTTGAGCAGAAACATTGAGCAGAAACATTGAGGAGTTTTAGCTTCTTGAGCAGAAACATTGAGCAGAAACATTGAGGAGTTTTAGCTTCTTGAGCAGAAACATTGAGCAGAAACATTGAGGAGTTTTAGCTTCTTGAGCAGAAACATTGAGCAGAAACATTGGAGATTTCGACCTTGTAAAACTTTTTCTAACGCTCGTCTTGCTCTCTGGGTTTGGAGAGTTTCAGCTCTGTTGGGTCTGCAGTGAAAACTCAGATTCACATTGAAATGCTGAGACGCTGCCGAGCAGCCAGAGGCTTCCTCCCTCCCTCTTTCTCTCTCTCTCTGTAACTCAGTTCAGCCTGATGAGACTCGTCCAGCTCACAGCAACAAACAAACAGAAGATCTTTTCTCTGCTCGCCGTTCGGCTGCAGTAACGCTCCTCGGCTGCCGGGGAGCGATTCACCGCAGCTCGCTCTTTTACATCCACAGCTCTGCAGCCGCCCGGCTCGCCGATGTTCAATATTTCAGACGATGCGACGGGGATTCAAGCTAATTACCTCACCGACGATCGGAGCGCCGGCCTGACCTGCGCTGGCAGGAGAGGCTGCATTAACATGAGATGATGCAAATGAAATGTGTCCCTCTGTCTGTCTCTGCCTCTGTGCTGCTCGACTTTATCAAAAAATGATGACCCCCGGCTAATTATTAGCGAGCGGGGCCCTCGTCGAGGGAAGAGCCATTGTTCTGTTGGAGGTTTTTACATTAAAGATGGATGTCGGAGGGAGCGTGTAGGAGGAGGAGGAGGTGGAGGCGATCTCACGTCCACATGAAGCATCAGGAAACAGGCCGGTTGACTCCATCTCTGACCTCTTAAATATTCACCTCGGGTGTTTTTCTGCCGCATCCTTTTTATCCTGCGGCTCCGAACGCTGCGTGGCCCTCCGCAGTAAAGCGAGAGCAGCGTGTGGCTGCGGGGCTCAACAGCGTTCGGGCCCGGCGGGGACGTGACCCCGCTCGCCGACTCCGTGATCACATGATCAAAGGAGAGCAGGTCGTTAACATAAACCCTCCGACAGACCGGAGAGGTCCGCCGCGCTGCGCGTCCGTGCAGATGTTGGACCGAACGAGTGTTTAGAGAAACAAAAGCGGCGGCGAACTCTGCGGCGTCCCACGTCGAAGGAGCGGCGGCTGCGGGGAAATGTGCCGCTCCTCATTTAGAGGAGCAACAAACAAAGAGGAGCAGTAAACAATGAGGAGCGTCTCCATGGCAACCAGGGCCCCATCTGTTCGGCGCTAATGACCTCTCCTACTCATACACTGCTTTAATTAAACCACACACACACACACACACACACACACACACACACACACACACACACACGCACACGCACACATGTCATCCAGAGGTTTAAAGCACCTGAATCCAGCTTCCCATTTTAGAGAGCTGGTGCTCAACGTGGGGGCCGAGGCACCTCTGACAGGTCACATGACACATCAGACGGGTCGTCAGAAACCTGGTGCAGGTTGAATACCTGGAAACCAGGGCCTGGAATGTCCTGGGAAGTCTTTGAAAACATGTGCAGGATCAAACAACACAATTGTGCTTACAGTAGTTTTCACAGTAACAGTACTTGTTGACTTATATCATTATACAATTCGCAGTATTTGGAATATTTTGACAGCACTTTAATGGACGCGTGGAGGCGGAGCTCATTTATATTCTGATGGATGTTTTTTTTAAAAACAGCATCATTTCTATAAACTGAGACAAATGCAGGAAGACCAACGTGTCCCTCTGAGACGGAAGAAGACTAGAAAGTTTAGAAACAGAAAGATTCGTCATGATTTTAACGTCCGTTCTGTGACGCTTTTATTTTCAGACGTGAAGGGGTCAAACTTTATTTAAAACGTCAGGAAACAAGCTGCTGTTCATATTAGTGACATCACAGAGAGAGAGGATGAAGGTCAGGAGGATGCTGTGAGGTCGGAGGTCTTTGACCGTGACGGGATTCAGGCCTGAGACCCCCAAAGAGCCAAAAACCACAATCACAGCGAGTCAGACCTCGGGGAAGGATTTACACCCCCCAACCAATTATTTATACGCTCGTTAATAAGAAATGAGAAACAGGAAGAGAGTGATGAGTTTATTTAGTGATGGTGGCGTGAAGGATGGAGGGAGGGAACTCTGCAACGCCGCCATTATCACTGCATGACACGAGGGGCTCTGCGGTGCCTTCACACGCTCCGACGAGGGCCGAGCGATGCGTTCAAATGCTCACACAGGAAGTGTGAAGACATGTAGACGGTCAAGGTAGAAACTCGACGATCCTTGAGGTGATTGGTTGGTTTAAAGTTAAGTCCAGGTGTGACGGCCGGCCCAGGTGGTGGAGGCGTGTCTTGTTAAGACAGGCACAGTCACTTACCTGTACTGGTTGTGATGATCAGGTGCAGTTTGTGTTCCTCGTGGCGGGTGTCCAAGCTGAGGCCTCCGGGCTCTCTATGGTCATTAAAAAGTGTTTCTGGCCCTCAGGCTTGACCCCGCCTCCTCTGATGACTGTTGCATTGTGGGACGGCGTCCTTCCGTCACTCTGCATCTCTTCGTCTTTCCGGACTCATCAGCGTTCAGTACTCTGAGACACAACTCCGGATTCACTGGCACAACGCCATCTTCACTCCAGCTGACTCCTGATTGGCTGTGTGGTGCAGACTTGTGATTGGTGGAGGAGCTGATTAACAGACTCTGTGGACATCAGAGACACCGCGGTGCATTCTGGGACCAAACAACAATGCCAGAGTGAGTGTTTGTGTGTCGGCAGCAGTGACACCAGCACGGTCTCCTTGACCCAGAGCTGGCGGACGCGCCCCCCCTCGCCGCCCTCGCCCACCTCCCACCTCGGGCTGTGTTCGGGTCTTCGGGGCCTCTCAGACCTTGACTGACTGATTAATGGACTGGACGGCAGTCAGCTGGTGAGATTACAGAAACGCCGCCTCCTCGTCTGGGGACGCCGCTGCAAAGAGAAACATCCAGCAGCCTCGGTGCCAACCCGTCCTCTCCCCCGCCTCCCCCATCCCGACGCCCCCCCGCCTACCCTGGAATCTCAGACATTGGGGAAATTAACGTTGGGATGGAGGAGGGGGGGAGGGGTGAAGGCAAACTGCTTGCCAAGCCATCTGAGATCTTCCTCCTCCTCTTTCTCCTTTTTCGATTTTGTTTGTGCCCGCTGTCGATTCCCCGGCCGGACTCTTTCGGCTCGGCGTCAAATCCCCGCCGTCCTCACGGATTCTCCAGATCTCATTACAGTCAATGAGGCTGCAAAGACTTTCAGATCAAAGTGAAAGACTGGAGCCTCTGAAGGAAGCACGAGGCTTTTTATTTTTTTAATAGCTGAACCATCCAGGAACATCAGGAAGAGCCTCGTAAACACTGCCGGGACGGAGACACACGCGTCCTCCACTGCCGTACACTGAGGTACTGCTACTCCATCCGAGTTTGCTCTTGATGGTACTGTCTACTTCTACTGCAGTACATTTCAGAGGGAAATACTTTAACTGCCGTTCACAAATCAAGATTTTAGTATGAAGCTCCTAAAATCTGATGCTTTGTCGTAAAACGGTCGGTCGATTCATCGATAGACAGAAAATATTCTGATAATCCATTTTTCAAATCTTCATTTTTCATGTAAAAATTAAGAACTGCTGTTTATCCACCAGCAGCCAGTTTAACACAAACCTCCACACTGAGGAGAAACACGGAGCAGCATCACAGCCAGGTTCAGTCCAATGAACCAGAACCTGGAACAGACGAAGAACTCTGAACCTCAACGCGGCTCAAAGACCCACAAACTGATCTTTGTCCAAAATGTTACGACGTGAATCAGATCTGCGTCTGTCTGGAGACCTGATGCTGGTGCAGGTCAGCTGACAGTTCGATGATGTCACATGTGATCACTTCCTCCGTTCAATGGTTTTTAAATAAAGTTTGGACTGTTGGTTGGACCAAACAAACATGGTGAAGGCGTCACTTTGGGCTCATCGTGACCACATTTCTCACTATTTTTACAAAGTTTCCAAACGATCGATCGATGGAGGAAATGATCAGCAGATTGATGCAGAATGAAAAGAATCATCAGTTTAAAATGAGCTCCACCTCAAGCAACTCCAACAGGAACGTCCTGCTGAGACATGAACGAGGAGACACCACGATCTACAGAGACAAGAGGACAGCAGACACAGGAGACACCACGATCTACAGAGACCAGAGACAAGAGGACAGCAGACACAGGAGACACAATGATCTACAGAGACCAGAGACAAGAGGACAGCAGACACAGGAGACACAATGATCTACAGAGACCAGAGACAAGAGGACAGCAGACACAGGAGACACAGTGATCTACAGAGACCAGAGACAAGAGGACAGCAGACACAGGAGGACTTTTACTTGTAACAGAGTGGTTACAAGTACTTGTACTGCAGTAAAAGTAGAAGTAAAGCACAGCTGATGGACAAACAGAGTGTGATGAACATCAGCCTCACATGAATGTCCTCACGGCTCGGGCGGGACATGAATCCTCGGGGTGTCCTGCTTTAACATATTCATTACCTTCGGCCCGCAGCTGATTTCCAAGTCGGAGGTGCTGAGCGGCGCTCATGCTCGGCGCTGGATGTCCGGGGCGGGACTCCGCGGGCCTGAGTGTGAATAAATTGACGGGGTCGAAGCGAAGACGCGTCGCGACGAGAGCGAGACGATGTCGAGAGGACATCCCCGAACCTCCGGCCGTGATCCGCCGCCCAGCGTGGATTTATGAGTCCGGCACGCGGGTTTGATTTACGGCGCCTGTTTGAGGCCTCGTGTGTTCGAGCCGCTTCCTGCTCTGTGTCTTAATGCTGCAGAGCGACGATCACATGACCCCAAATCAGCCTGTCAGGACGGCGTCCCTCTAAACGATGACGACTCGGGATGAAGACCTGCAGCCTGAGGAGACGCCGCTGAGACTGTCCCCACTGTGGACACACAGCGAGAGCTGGTACTGCAGTAAATACACACAAGTACTGCACTGAAATACTGCACTGTCAGTTACACTGCAGTAAATAAACACAAATACTGCACTGAAGTACTGCACTGTCAGTGACACTGCAGTAAATACACACAAATACTGCACTGAAATACTGCACTGTCAGTGACACTGCAGTAAATACACACAAATACTGCACTGAAATACTGCACTGTCAGTGACACTGCAGTAAATACACACAAATACTGCACTGAAATACTGCACTGTCAGTGACACTGCAGTAAATACACACAAATACTGCACTGAAATACTGCACTGTCAGTGACACTGCAGTAACCATCAGCAGCTTGTTGTGAACGTATGAAAAGATGTAACTGCTGCTGACAGCGCTCATGTTGGACATTTGAAAGTCACAGAATGTGAACGTGTGACAGAGTGAATGTGACACTGAACATGTGACAGATTGAATGTGTGACAGAGTGAACATGTGACACAGTGAATGTGTGACAGAGTGAACGTGTGACAGAGTGAACGTGACACAGTGAACATGTGACAGTGAAAGTGTGACAGTGAACATGTGACAGAATGAACGTGTGACACAGTGAATGTGTGACAGAGTGAACATGTGACAGTGAAAGTGTGACACAGTGAACATGTGACAGAATGAACGTGTGACACAGTGAATGTGTGACAGAGTGAACATGTGACAGTGAACATGTGAGAGGTGAGAGTGAACGTGTGACAGAGTGAACATGTGACACAGTGAATGTGTGACAGAGTGAATGTGTGACACTGAACATGTGACAGAGTGAACGTGTGACAGTGAATGTGACACTGAACATGTGACAGAGTGAACATGTGACACTGAACATGTGACAGATTGAACGTGTGACAGTGAATGTGTGACACAGTGAATGTGTGACAGAGTGAACGTGTGACAGAGTGAACATGTGACACAGTGAATGTGTGACAGAGTGAACGTGTGACACAGTGAATGTGACAGAGTGAACATGTGACACAGTGAATGTGTGACAGAGTGAATGTGTGACACTGAACATGTGACAGAGTGAACATGTGACACAGTGAATGTGTGACAGAGTGAACGTGTGACACAGTGAATGTGACAGAGTGAACATGTGACACAGTGAATGTGTGACAGAGTGAATGTGTGACACTGAACATGTGACAGAGTGAACATGTGACACTGAACATGAGACAGAGTGAACATGTGACAGAGTGAATGTGTGACAGAGTGAACATGACACAGTGAATGTGTGACAGAGTGAACATGTGACACAGTGAATGTGTGACAGAGTGAACGTGTGACAGAGTGAATGTGTGACAGTGAATGTGACACTGAACATGTGACAGAGTGAACATGTGACAGTGAATGTGTGACAGAGTGAACGTGTGACAGAGTGAACATGTGACACAGTGAACGTGTGACAGAGTGAACATGTGACAGTGAATGTGACACTGAACATGTGACACAGTGAATGTGTGACAGAGTGAACATGTGACAGAGTGAACATGTGACAGTGAACGTGTGACAGAGTGAACATGTGACAGAGTGAATGTGTGACAGAGTGAACATGTGACAGTGAATGTGTGACAGAGTGAACGTGTGACAGAGTGAACATGTGACACAGTGAACGTGTGACAGAGTGAACATGTGACAGTGAATGTGACACTGAACATGTGACAGAGTGAACATGTGACAGAGTGAACATGTGACAGAGTGAACGTGTGACAGTGAATGTGTGACACAGTGAACGTGTGACAGAGTGAATGTGACACTGAACATGTGACAGAGTGAACGTGTGACAGAGTGAACGTGTGACAGAGTGAACATGTGACACAGTGAACGTGTGACAGAGTGAACATGTGACAGTGAATGTGACACTGAACATGTGACAGAGTGAACATGTGACAGAGTGAACATGTGACAGAGTGAACGTGTGACAGTGAACATGTGACACAGTGAATGTGTGACAGTGAACGTGTGACAGAGTGAATGTGAACGTTTCACCACTGAAACCATGGAAACAGATCTGAGCTGTGGCTCTGTGAGCCCGGACAGCCTCTCAGCCGGGGACGCTGGGACTTTGCACTTAAAGCAAGCTCCATCACGAGTGCGCTCAGTTGAAGCGGTGCCAGGTGGAGGGGGCGGCTGCCGGGTGGAGGAGGGTGGGGGCTGCTCGGCGTTATGACCTGGGGAACCTGCGGCGGCGTGTTTGACCTTGGGCTGTACAACTGGTTAACACTCGGCGTGTGAAACATGAACCCTCCCAGAGTCTGTGTGCGCTACACCACCTTCCTCTAACCCCCACCCACCCGCTCCTCCCCCCTCCTCCTGCAGATCAGGTCTTTTGTTTTGCTTTTGTTTTGGTTGGTGGCAGGCCCTCCTCGCTGCTCTCCTTCCTCTGAGACTCTCGCAGAGCAAGAAGAAGAAGAAAAAGAGGGGAGAGGTGGTGGTGGGGGGCGGGGGGGGCTGGAAAACTTCTCCAACCACACGCCAAACGCAACCCCCCTCTCTTCCCAATCCAAGCCCCTCAGATCCCTCAGCTCTGCCTCTCCATCCAAACCCCCACTGCACTCAGCATCTGCTCAGAGGATGAATAAATGAAGCGCTCCCTCTCCACCACCTCCACCCTCCCTCCACCCCCCTGACTGACAGAGGCCTATCTTAATTGTGGCTGAAAGCTGGCTTTTCTCCCTGCTAATTAGCAGATTGCGGCGTTAAATGATTCAAAAAGTCGGGGCTTATACGGGCGCTGCCGATCATCACTTATTCACGCGGCGAGCGGCGCTTTGTGCGAACATCGGCGCCCGAGGTAAATTAATTTACTCCAATTAGCAGCCGCTGTCAGCGCGCATCACCGTCTCCCATCTTCAGGACACGTCTTTAAAAAGTAATGCTCTTATTTTGTCCTCTGGTTTTGTTACATCTGATGTTCGCTGGAGGGAAACGGGGCAAACATAATGAGACCACAGGAAGTCACACACACACACACACACACACACACACACACACACACACACACACACACACACACACACACAGGGATGTGGGCCAGGCCTCGCTGCCAGGGAAGGTGGGTGGAAGAATCTCTTCCTCTGGCTGAACCTCTGCAGGCGTCTCCTGCAGGAGCGCAGATGTAGGAGGAGCAGGAGGATTCTGACACGAGTTCACATCTTCTTAGAAATTTCGAGCGATCGATCACGAAGGACTTTCTGTCTGCGAGACGACGGTGAGCGTCCGTCAACATAAACATCCCTTTCATTAAAGTTTCGTCAGAGTTCAGACATGTTGGCTAATGGCTAACAGGTGAGAAGGAGTCACCTGAGGGGGACCCTGGTCGGACCAGGATCCCAGTGACGCTCAGACGTCCAGGCCTGGTCCCTCCCTGCGTCCTCCAGGTCTGGTCCCTCCCTGCGTCCTCCAGGCCTGGTCCCTCCCTGCGTCCTCCAGGTCTGGTCCCTCCCTGCGTCCTCCAGGCCTGGTCCCTCCCTGTGTCCTCCAGGTCTGGTCCCTCCCTGCGTCCTCCAGGCCGGACTCAGCGAAGGCGAAGAAGCTGCTGCTGTTTCTGGTAGCTCTTTTTCTCCATGTCTCGCTGCTGTGGCGGTGGGTGCAGCTCTGTCACAGCTGACGGCGTCTGAACGTACTTCTTCTTCTGCTCGGCTGTATTCCATATGCTTCATCATTAAAACGGCCGCTGCTGTAAGGACTCGTGTAGAGATGTTGAATCGCAGCAGCGCGCGGTGAGACTCCAGAGACGACAGATGTTAGCGCAGAGACAATTAATTAACAGGCGTGTGAACTCCGGTGAGAGTTTGGACGTCACGGTCGTGGAGATCTTGTTTGGATCTTGTTCTGATCCAGTGGATCCGCCTGCAGGATTTTCTCTGTGAGTCGCTGTCTGCTTCAGCACAACTCTGGCCAGAAATCAGCTGGAACACATTCAGGTGCAGCAGCTGGAGGTGAAAGCAGGCACTAGCTCGACCAGAGTCCAGTACATGTACTCACATACTGAGTGAAAGTACACGTTTCAGGTACTTATCAGTATCTCTTTCTATGCTGTTATACTCAGACTCTACTTCACTGTACGTGTACTGTTCCTTTAACAGAGGAGAGGAGAGGAGAGGAGAGGAGAGGAGAGGAGGGGAGAGGAGAGGAGAGGAGGAGAGGGAAGGAGGAGAGGAGAGGAGAGGAGAGGAGAGGAGAGGAGAGGAGAGGAGAGGAGAGGAGAGGAGAGGAGAGGAGGAGAGGGAAGGAGGAGAGGGAAGGAGGAGTGGAGAGGAGAGGGAAGGAGAGGAGAGGGAAGGAGAGGAGAGGGAAGGAGAGGAGAGGAGAGGAGAGGAGAGGAGAGGAGGAGAGGAGAGGAGAGGAGCGTCCCAAAACCTTCCTGTAGCTCAGAGTTTGACCTCGTGTGGAGGAAGCGGCGCTGTATCAACGGCGTCCTGCGTGACATCATAAGCGGGCACAGCTGGAGGAAGTTTCAGGTCCTGACAGCTGAGGGTCCATCGATCAGAGACCACCGGAGTCCACGTGGACCAGATGAAGGAGAGAGCCCACGGCTGCTGAAGATCACTTATTATTTCATCATCCACACACACACACACACACACACACACACACACACACACACACACACACACACACACAGAAACACATAGACACACACACACACACACACACACACACACACACACATAGACACACACACATAGACACACACACACCTTAAGGAAACCCTGTTGTTTCCCATTAAAGTAGAAACAAAGTGTTTGCTGACAAAAAGAGCTAGCAGCTAGCAGCTAGCAGGGAGCAGCTAGCAGGGAGCAGCTAGCAGCTAGCAGGGAGCAGCTAGCAGGTAGCAGCTAGCAGCTAGCAGGGAGCAGCTAGCAGGTAGCAGCTAGCAGGGAGCAGGGGCGTGTCCTTGTGGAGATACTGAACCCATTCATCATTTGCCCAGTTTAAAGTTTTCGTGGAGATCACCTTAAAGCACTCTGTGTGTTTCGACCTCCATGAAGACAATGAATGAATGAATGACCTCAGACTTTCAGGCTCAATAACAGACACAGATCACTTCCTGCGGTGATGATGCAGTGTTTCAGTCAAAAGATGAAATCAGACAAAGGTAACGCAGTAAAAAGTATTAGTTAGAGATACTCAGCAGCATTAGCACATTCCTGCTTTAATAGATTCAAAGTCGACTGAATGTACATTAATAAACAGGCCGTTGTCACATGACTACAAATCAGAAAATGTCCCTCTGAGCAGCTTTTAATGTAGATTCAACCTGTTTGCCACCAGGTGAGTGTTTGGAATCTCTGACAGGTGAAAACAGTGAAACATGAACTTTTCTTCTTCCTCATCTGCAGCTTTTAGAAACACGATCGTCAGCAGAGTTGTTATGTTTGACAGCTCAAACCACACCTGTTTCCATTCAGCTGCAGGAAGTGACATCAGCGTTTTATTGTCCCTGAGAAGCTTTTAAAAGCGACACGCGTCACTTCGTTTCAGAGAACAAGCGCAGACGTTGATGTGATTTAGTGACTTTAGTGTTCTGGGACTCAAACTGACACTAAAGTGTGAGATGTGCACTCGAGTTTTTCTGCTGTGATGAAGGTGAATTATCTGCTGCCCACATGCTCCGAACTCTGTCACCTGACTGTAAAGCAGTCAGTGTGAATGATTCTGCGCGTCCACAACACACCGCAGCCACAGCCACAGCCGCAGCCGCAGCCGCAGCCGCAGCCGCAGCCGCAGCCGCAGCCACAGGGTCACCGCGCAGCCGGAAACCACCAGCTGATATTCAGCAGCTGCAGACACGAGTCCGCTAAAGCAAAACAGGTCAGACAGAAAGGACTCATTTCAACAGGTCGAACATTCACTCAAATGGCATTCACCAATGAAGAAGAAGAAGAAGAGGAAGAGGAGGGATGAAGGTGAGAGGGTGGGAGGAGCCTCATCTGACTGGTCAAAGTCACGCTTTGTGTAAAATATGATTTCAGTGAAAAGAGACGAATGCAGAGAAATAAAAAGTACAACAGCTGCATAAAATAGACAGTGACTCAAGTAAAGTACAAGTACTTCAAATTTGTACTTCAGCATATTACTTGAGTAAATGTACTCAGTTACACTCCACCACTTGGTCAAACACGTCTGTTTGGGATCTGGTCTTTAACCAATGAGGGTCTGAGTTCAAACCCTCATTTAGACCAGCTGACAGTCACCTGATGGTCACCTGATGATCACCTGATGGTCACCTGATGATCACCTGATGATCACCTGATGATCACCTGACGATCACCTGATGGTCACCTGATGATCACCTGATGATCACCTGACGATCACCTGATGGTCACCTGAGCAGTTCCAGAAAACAAACTTCTGTCCACGCTGATCACAACCATCTGATCTGAGTCACATGGGAGGAGAGACCAACAGACCAATCAGAGGCTGGACGCCGACAGAAGCAAACAGGTGGTTTGTTTGGCAGCAGAGCGTCGCCTCCATCTGAATATTCATCAGCACCGCCTGCCGTCCTGCACCGCGTGTGCGTGTGTGTGCGCATGCGTGTGCATGTGTGTGTCGGCTTGTGCTTTAC
>NC_092060.1:30861267-30908767 GCF_039877785.1 Chaetodon trifascialis
GGAGCCGCCGCTCTGCCTCTGAACCCGAAAACACGGCGCTGTTTGTGTTGTTGTTGCTGCTGTTGTGTTTGCTTTCCTGCGTTCAGATTGACGTCTACACAAACAGCGTGTTGGCTGCTTAGGTTGGCAGAGATGCAGGTTGTTAATTATGTTTTCCATGCCAAGCATACAATCACACGGTAATTGGAGCTGGAGCAGAGGATTGTGGGAGTGTAGTGAATGATAATGACTGTGTGGTCATCTGTATCATCATCATCATCATCATCAGCACCATCAGCAGCGGCATGATGAGCTGCTGCTGAAACATTGAGAGCTGGAGGGTGGAGAGGAAACCACAGTTAGGGTTAAACCACGCTAAACACGGCGACACGCTAACCATATGACACACTGAACATAGAAACATGCTAAACACGCCAACACGCTAAACACGCAACATGCTAACCATATGACACACTGAACATAGAAACATGCTAAACACGCCAACACGCTAAACACGCAACATGCTAACCATATGACACACTGAACACGCCAACATGCTAAACACGCCAACACGCTAACCATATGACACACTGAACATAGAAACATGATAAACACGCCAACACGACACGTAGACGCTGTGGTCGATCTCAGACATGTTTCCAGTCTCACTTCCTGCGTCTCTGATCGAATGAACTGAAAAGCTTCTGGTCATTTTCCTCCTTTCAGCGTCTCATATTGTCCTGGAGGAAACTCATATGTACGATTTTCCCTGTGGGTCCTGAATGCAGCAGCAGGTCTTCTTCCCATCATCACCTCAGTTTTCCAGCTGTGTCGGGAGGCGCCGGGCTTCAGCTGTGGCGAGCTGCTGCGGGGGGCGAGGATGGCGGCAGATGGCGGGCGGCCCCGGCGAGGCCCTGACGACCACTTCGACTGCCACCCCTGCCGAGAGGTGAGGGGTTTCCTGCACGGAGCAACAGGGGCGAGAATGATGTCGAGGGTGAGCTGGGCCTTAGCTCGACATCCATCAGGGCTCGGTGTTAATGAGGGGAGGGGGGCGGGGAGGCGAAAGAAGGGAGGAACAGGTGAAGGAGGGAGGGGGGTGAGGCTCAGGGGGAGATGAGGAGGAGAGAGGTGAGAGATATTAGTGATGGTGATAAATAAGAAAACAACGGGAGGCAGAGGGAGAGATGATGCAGCAAGAATGAGAGGAAGAAGTTAAAAGAGTGAAAAAGAAGAAGTAAAACAAAGAGATGAATTCAGTTTATGATGCTACAGCCGGGCGCCGAGGTGGAGGTGAACTACGTCACCACCGTCAAATAAGAATCAAAGCTCATGTGAAATGAATCTGACCTGATCAGCACAGTGACTGACAACAGGATTTTCAAAGTAAAAGCAATCATTAGGTAGCAGAGTGCCTTCTACCATTATTATTCTACAATATCAATATGTGTAATATTGATAATCAATTACACGTCAGCAGCATTTTAAGGTTGTAGCTCGTCCAGGTGGAGCTCATTTCAACCCCCAGACTGTCAGACTGTCACGCTTCTCATTGTTTTAGCGTGTTTAATATTTCATGAGCTTGTGATCGTTTCCAGGCTTTCAGCCTCTTCAGCATCAGTCTGATCAATGAAATGACGATCAAACAAAGTGATCGGGTCATCAAGACGAGACGATCTGACCAAAAGTCACACAGAAAGTCTGATAGAAGAGACAGACAAACGAGGAAACCAAGAGACAGACACAGAGACAGAGAAGGAGACACAGACAGAGACAGACAGAGAGAGAGAGAGAGAGAGAGAGAGAGAGAGAAGGAGACACAGACAGAGACAGAGACAGACACAGAGACAGAGGAGGTGGAGCTCGATGTCCCTCAGGTGTCCACTTCAGAAGTGGTCCTCCTCCGTCCCTTCAGGAGCTTCACTCCATCATCACCTCTCTCATCATGCCTCACCTGACAGAACATTACAGATGCATTATGGGATCTGAGGGAGGAGGACGAGGGGACGCGGGTTTCATGAATATTTGATAAAACATGAGACGACCAAACGGAGGTCGTCAGGAGACGCCGAGGGTCATCAATATTACATCACAGCGCCACATGGAAGCTCGCTCCCTTCACGGATTTCTGTCTTTGTTTCAGCTGAATTTAGAAAAGTTTGTCCAAATAAAAAAACTTTTGTCCTCAGTCGTCGTCTCACAGCTTCCTCCTACCCGATCAGAAACCACAGAAGAAGAGTTTGTTGGTTCTGACACTTCAAACTCTCGAATGCGCGCTGGCTGAATTCAGCTCCACGACGTTCACTTCCTGCTGTCCATAAATCTGCTCACAGGACTTTTACTATAGGATGACTGGAGTCACATGACTTCATGTGGTGATGTCACAGAAAGGGGCGGGGCACTGGCCCATCAGGAGGCTCCTCTGGGAGCTCCGTAACAAGGTGAGGGACACGAGATTGATGTTAAAGACAGAAACGTGTCAGATGAGACGATGTCCTTCATCGTTATCAATAACTTTGAGGGTTTATTTACATGTCCCACTTCATCAAATGTGATCGAGAATGTGGGACAACAGGCGTCCAATCCGGACAGTCTGTAAGTTCTTCAAATGTGGGAAACGTGCATTCAGGGACTTCCTGGAGTTGAACGTGTCATTATCAAAGGTTTATGAGGAAGCAGGAAGGAGATAAACCAATGAGAATGAAGGAGCCAGAGGAGGCAGGCAGTGTCCTTCAGCGTCGTCTCATGGTCACTTCCTGTTTCCTGTGAAGTCGAGCCTTCACTGAAGAGACAAAGACACCGGCGGCAGAGGCGTCCTGTAGCGCGTCACACTGTGCACGGGATGAGGCTGAGCTTTGTTTCACGTGTTTCTGTTGGCGTGTTTGTCGGTGGTGAACATGTGACCTCACAGCTGACCAATGAGAAGCTGTGACTGAGAAACTCACAGGAGGAAACATGGAGCTCGAAACAGGAAGTGAAACCCGAGACTGACAGCTCTGGTCTCCATCAGGCCGCTGTGACCTTTGACCTCCACCATGTGGAGCTCGCGCTGAGCTGATCGATGATCTGCTGATCAACTCGATCTCACACAGAAAGTCAGACTTCAGAGAGACTCAGCAGCTTCACAGGCAGAACTTTCCAGAAGTTTGAGGGATATCTTACATTCTGAACGTTTTCTATGTACGAGTGAAGTATGAGTGTCCCAGTTAAAGGAGGAGAAAATATGAACATGTGACACCTGAAACCATTTATGTTCTGTGAAAACAAAAAGCTGAAATCCAAATCAAAAGTCACAGTAAATAAGTGATCTGTTCAAAACCATCAATCAAACATATTCAGATCTTCGGTCTACCCGACGACAGACGAGTCAGCGGCGCAGTGGCGCGCTGACAGACGATTGGAGCAGATTTACTGTCGGCCAAAGTTTTTACAGTGAGAGATAAAAACAGGCGAAGGTCATGTTTTATTTATTTGTTCCATCACCGTCATAATTAGCAATTTAAATGACAGAAGAACTATTATGTTGAATTCTCCCGCAGGGCCTCTTCAGGTCCACCAGCAGAGGGGCCCAACCTGAGGCCCGCGGCCCTGCAGGGGGTCACAGGCAGCTGACGGAGGGTCTGAATGTGTCAGCAGGTCAGAAACTGTTTCTGTGTCCTGAAAACCTTTACGGTCGACTTCCGGACAAAAAGTAACCAGAGAAGATCAGTGAAGACACGAGTCAACATACGATCATGTTCATAAAACAAATAAAGAATTAAGAGATCACGGTGTGTTCAGGAACAAACCATGAGCATGGTGTGTTCAGGAGCTTCAGGTCGAAACTAGCCAGCTAGCCATAAACTAGCCATAAACAACATCCTGTAGGCCGCTAGCAGCTAAGCAGCTAACTGACCACCTAATGAGTTAAGATGCTTTTTTCCTTCAAATCGCCATCAAAATGCATCAAATGAATCTGAGTGAAGTGAAATAAGTTTGACTGCCGGCACAGAAAATTAGATGTGACTGAAACGTTCAGTCTACTCTGACGAGCGAAACGACTGATCTGTTTCTGTTTTTTCTGTGACTGAGACCAAACTAAAATGAAGACACGTCTGCTCACGCTTGACTGAACGAACAGGATCAGGTTGACTGAATTGGATAAAAACTAACAGCCGGACAGTTTGCTTTTCTCTAAAGCTGCATTAACAGTTTGTCCACTGGGGGGCAGCAGAAACAGGAAGTGAGTTCAAAGCCACCTGCAGGTTAAACTGAGCGCCACGTTGGAACATTCACACCTGCAGCCTTTCTGAAAGTCATCCCTCAAGACAAACACGCATCCACTTTGTCAACTGCTTTGATCTTCATCTTCTTCTTCGTCATCATCATCATCATCATCATCTCAGTCTTCATTCTTAACGAGTCACAGACATTTAAATCCCCTCCTTTTCCTTTTCCCTCAGTTTGTGGAGCGATTCCTGTCTCAGCTGTCTGGTTCAGGTTGAGGAAGCACTTTGGCTTGAGTTGTATGCAAAGTGTTACATGAATCTAAATTAACTGATTAATATTTTACTTTAATTTCACTTAGCTGTGCTGTTTTTCAGACGGGGACATGAGCGATGTGAGCTGCTCTTCCATTTTAATGACAAAACAAACTGCCGCTCAGACAAAACACTGGATTTAAACATTAATGCTGCTGCAGATGTATATTCAGAAGAAGAGGAGGAGGGCTGGGAAATGGGGCAGAAACCTGAAGGAGGAGCTCATCAGCGCTCGGATGAACATCGTCCCAACAAAACATCCATACATAATGCAGAAACATCCATTTCTCATGTGCAGCTGCGTGAGTCTGACGGACAGCGGAGACGCACAGATCGCCTCATTGTTTCTATCAAAGAGTCTGAGGGGAAGCCAGAGTTTGGAGGATTATTCCTTTAAAAGTTCTCCCAGCAGGACGTGAGTCAGTCAAGTGCTCTTAATAAATAGATATGAGTCACATTAACTCCACAGCAGCAGGTTCTTAATTATCCCCTCAGGACCGCACGTTGGACACCCGTCAGCTGATTAAAGACAGAAACAACTTTTAATCACTCCGCGGACCAGTGTCTGAATCCTTATCAGAAGTATCAGACTGAAGGTCTGTCCCGTTCAGATCCGTCCGTCCCTCCGTCCACTCGTCTCCAGCTCGATTGGAGAAGTTTTCTGTGACTTCAGCTTGTTTTCTTCATCGCTTATGTTCGTCTGATGAAGTGTGAAAACTCTGATCGTTCGTTTCTGAGAATCGTATCAGGTAGCTTTGACAAAATAATATAGCTAACGTCTGGTAACGAGCAGCATGCAGACGATCAATAAGAGTCAAGACACAGAGCACAAAGCTAACATTAGCAGCGCTAAGCTAACAGAGATCTTACAGCAGCTAACAGAGCACACAGCTAACATTAGGAGGGCTAAGCTAACAGTGATCGTACACTAGTTAACAGGGCACCATGGCTAACATTTGCAGGACTAAGCTAACAGTGATCGTACACGAGCTAACAGAGCACACAGCTAACATTAGGAGGGCTAAGCTAACAGTGATCGTACACTAGTTAACAGGGCACCATGGCTAACATTTGCAGGACTAAGCTAACAGTGATCGTACACGAGCATCGAACAGAGCACACAGCTAACATTAGGAGGGCTAAGCTAACAGAGATCTTACAGCAGCTAACAGAGCACACAGCTAACATAATGTAAAGATTTCAGTAACAGAACTCACAAGGCTAACAAACATTAGCAGGGCTAAGCTAACTGGAGTCAATGTCTCATATGTGCACTCAAACTTGGCCAATAAAGCAGATTCAAATTTTAAGCTAACAGGGACCATACACTAGTTAACAGGGCACCACAGCTAACATTAGCAGGACTAAGCTAACAGCGATCCTACACTAGCTAACAGAGCACACAGCTAACATTAGCAGGACTAAGCTAACAGCGATCCTACACTAGCTAACAGAGCACACAGCTAACATTAGGAGGGCTAAGCTAACAGTGATCGTACACTAGCTAACAGAGCACAACAGCTAACATTAGCGGGACTAAGCTAACAGTGATCGTACACTAGCTAACAGAGCACACAGCTAACATAACATCACCTGAACGTCCGGAGTAACATTACATTAGCTTTATTTCAGGAAGTTTGTGTCTTTCGGCGACAAGCGTTCAGAACGAGTCGACGTGAAGACGAAGCAGGTGCAGCTTCATGTTCATCACAAACTGGTCAGACTGGTCTGAAATCATCAGAACGGTCCTGATGGAGCCTGAGAACTGCCCCAGACCAGGACCCCATCCCTCCAAGTGTCTGGTCCAAAGGTTTTGTGTCCAGGACCGTCCAGTCTGGAGCCTGAAAGACAAAACCAAACAGTCAAATGTAAAACTTCAGAGTCCTCGACACGAATAAGCTGCCCTCTGTCCCGCAGTCCTGAAACAGCAGATCCAGGACCAGTTGATCTCATTACTCACTGAACATGTCGGGCAGCAGCAGACACTCAGGTGTTTAAATGCAGGTCCATGCTGACAATTAATTAAGCTAACTGTTAATGAGCCTCTCATCTGCATTCACTGAACTGGACCACAACTTTTTTTCTTATTGTCGTTTTCACTCATAAATTTACAAAAAAAGTCAGTAAGAGTCCTGAAACCAACTCATCAAACAGATGCAGAGTTCAGCTGAACGCTGGTTTGTAGTGAGCTTCAAACCTAAAGAGACTTCTCCATGTTTAAACATCGTCACTTGTTCTGAAGACACGATTGAACCTGCATCATTTATTGATTGACTGTAGCTCACAGTAGCTCGTGTGTTGTTGAATTTACCTGACAGGTGTGACACCTGAGCTGGTTTTACAGGAGACCACCTTCATGTGTTTGGAGGACGTCTCAGTGTGTTTGTGACCTGTGAGGACATGTGAGCTGTAGCTTCTGTTGGCGTTCAGGATCAGGTCTGAGTGAGACGAAGGTGTCCTGTTGACGTTCGTCTTCACAGCATCGTCTCACCTGTGAGACGCCGTCCACGCGGACGGTGAGAAGCTGTGAAAGCTCAACGTGCTGAGACGACTGCAGACCCGTTCTGTGCCTGAAGACTCACTTCAACGCTTTCCGTAACAGGTTTGTGGCTGAAAGCGGCTGACGGCGAGCCGATGAGGTCTGAAGAGGTTTTACTGGCCTCAGAACAAACGGACGCTCCCTCAGAGAAAACACGTCTGTGCTTCAGAAATTGAGAAAAACCAAACCGATTCTGCTTTTTCAGCTCTGTCACTCCTTCTTTTGGGTGAAGTGTGATGAAATCTCTCTGGACATTTAACGTCTAACATTTAACTCCAATCTCTTCCTCATGAATTTCTTTGAAACATCTTCATTTTTCTTTGATGTTGTATAATTTCCTCCTGATGTTGATGTCATGTAAAGCCCACTCACACACTTAATAATTGGATTTACTGTGAGATTAACTAATTAATTGGACATTTGACAGGTTTGACTTGCAGTGAACAGTCTGTGTTTTATACATTTGCTCTGATATTTAGAAATATTGTCGTCCTGCTGCGCGTTTGAATATGCAGATGAAATATTTTCGACTGTTTTCAGTCTTTGCATCCTGTTTCCATTTGTATCGAGCTGAAAATTAAAACCTATTTTCCATCAAAGTGTTTGTGTTTTTGAAAAATATCATCTGATTTATTCCACAAACAGCAGTTTGAATTGTTTCAGACTGAACAACTATTTCATGAAAAATATCATCAACTGTTTCCTCGTTTTCATTTCTACGAGCTCGACAGTCTGAACACAATCAGCACAAGACGAAGAAGAACAAGTGTTTAACCTGCGGTCTGTGGCGCCCCCTGCTGTGCCCTGTAGTACTACTACCACTACAATTACTGCATCTGCTACTAATACTGCTACCACTACTACATCTACTGCTAACGATCCTGCATCTGTTCCTACCACCACGACTGCAGACGAGCTTTAAACGCTCCGGTGTCATTTCATTGGTGGACTTGGAGAATAACTCTGGAGATGAAGCTCAGGCCTGCAGGGCCCCGTAGAAAACAACCAGACCACAGAGTCCTGCCTCAACACGGACTCTTTGTGGGGGCGGTCTGCTGAAAAGTCCTTGGCCCAGTGCACAAGGCCCCCGATACCCCTGAGTCCAGAAGCCAATGCAGGAGTTCATGAATTTGCATCGTGTTAGAAAAAAATCAGCAAATAAAATCTGCGTTAGTCTTCTGTGGGTGACCGGCAGCCATGTTGACCACATGTCTCTCTGTGGCTTTCACACGCTGACTGACAGCTGTCTCCAGAACCCGACCAGGACTAACGGGTCCTGTTTGGATCATCTGTTGGCACAAATGGAAAATGATCTTCTTAGTTGGTAGAATCACCTTAAAATATGAATCGTTGTGTTTCTGTTCCCTCCTCGTCCACAGAGTCCTCCATGTCGCACCCCCATGTTTCTACAGTCTGCAGCCTCAAGGGACCAGATCCTTCACACAATGACCTTTGACCGTCAGGTGCTTTAGAGAGGCAGCAGGCGGCCTCCTCTTCGGACAGGTGCACTGTGGAGTTCCAGGTGTGCTGCTCCAGATGATGCTGAGTCTTTGCTGCCTGTGGTATCCGATCGTTAGAAAGGTTTGGTTCATTGGCAGAGAAGCTTTGCACAGAGGAATCCTCTTGTTTGTTTCATGCTCGTCTGGTTTCCTGGTGCAGAACCGGTTCTCCACTTTGTTCCTAAAATCGCCTTTGTCTTCCTGTGTCTTGGCCTTCTTGTGTGTCCTGGTCTTTTCTTCAGAAGCACCTTCAGAGTTTCATCTAAGCAACAGATGTGAAGCTGTAAAGGACCAGTGTGAAATGTATTTCACTCTTTTTTATGTCTTCATGCTTGTTTGTCTCATCTGTATCAGGATGTCAGAGTCTCTCGTTAGTGTTGGACAGAACCTGGACAGGATCATCGATTTGGTTTGAAAATTGGTCCTACACCGTCACCTGGTGGTCAAAACTGACGAAGAGCAATTCAGACATGCCTGCGTGAGAAAACGTTTAAATTAAATTTAAAGCAGTAAAATGAATGTGAGATTAAGAATAAACATTTGAATACAATTTATTTTCCCACCTGTGGCTTCACTGATGACGTCAGACAATCGATGGAAGAAGAATCTGTGGCAACCATATAAATATATAATCAAACGTATTAACTGACTTTATCTGTCTGTTTAAGGGAAATTAAATGCAGCAACTCATCATTCATATCAAAAGATGTACAACGGAAAGGAAAAGCAACAAGAAAGAAAAACGCTGAGCTGAGGCTTGATTATGAACCTCAGTTTTTTATTTTACTTCATCAAATTTGATTTAATGTGTTAAATTTTATTTGTTATATTAGCTTATATAGTAGTTTACTTACTTTGCTTTATTTTGTTTTTTATTTAAGTTTAGCTTGTATCATTATAGTATACATTTAACATTTTTTGTTACTTTTGTATTGTTTTTGTTCTTGTTACTTTTTTAAAACAACTGTTGTATACATTCATGTTTGTCTGTATGTTTAATTGCTACTGTAGCAAAACATTTTCCCAAATTGGGATCAATAAAGAAACAGTCTAAAGGTCTAAAGACTAAAGTCATATCATGTATCGTATGTATCCTCCACACCAGGAGATGGCGCTAATGCAGCTTGTCTTTATTTTAATAATCGCCATAAACGAAGAAGAAGTACCCTTCAGTCGGGAGAGACGAAGAAGAAGGATGCTTCAGACATTTAGCCTGTTATTGTACATTAATTTTAGCTAAAAACAACGTTTTCACGTGAGGACTTTTAACTTCCTGTCCTAGCTACCCCCCGCGTGCTCTACCTGACAGACTTCCGTGTATAATTTAAGGTGAGTCCGCTGCTGAGCTGACACTTTCCTGTCTGTTATTAGCCGTCAGCTGCCGTGTTGATGCGGCGTACGTTAGCTCGGTAAGCTAACGCTCTTAGCCGTATTCTAACAAAACAACTTTCCTTTTGATGTTGTCAGAAAGATGATGAAGATTTAAATTGACGCAGAGGCTCAGCTGTGACTTCATCTGATAGTCAACAGAAAACTTGACTGATCAATAGTTTTTACCGTAAACAGCTCTGATTATTTTAAATGTAGCATTAGCTTCTGAGGCACTCTGTAGTAACTTTAGCTTCAGCTTTGTGTCATTCATAGTATTCCTGTACAAGCAGTATCCTCTCCTGCCTGGTAGCACTACAGGCCTGGTAGTACTCCTACCAGGCAGGAGATATATATTAGGACGAGAGTCGAGGGATGAAGGGATAAGGAATGAAGGAGTGAGGAATGAAGGGATGAAGGAGTGAGGAATGGAGGGATGAAGGAGTGAGGAATGAAGGGATGAAGGAGTGAGGAATGGAGGGATGAAGGAGTGAGGAATGGAGGGACGAAGGTAGAGGGTTGACAATGTAGGAAAAATGGTGAGGACTGATGAAGGGAGAGATCTGGGGCCTCATTTATAAAACTTGCTTACGCACAAAACGGGGCTTGAAAGTTACGTACGCAACTTCCTACGCAAAGGTTGTGATTTATAAAAGTAAACTTAGCGTGAGAATGTGCGCACCGGTACGCCAACTTTGATGCTTGCGTATGAACATTTTGGAGATGGGGAACTGGCGGTGCAGATGGTGAGGTGGTGAATTGAAGCCAGATTGATCTCATACATTTAATGTCCTCACATATCAGACTTACAGACAGTAATCATAAACAGCCAAGTCTGCAGTGTTAGAGATGTGTTCCTTTAGTGAGGCCTACTGCTGTATGCTCAGTGTTCATATATCATACTTCCATCTTCAGATGATACAGAGCGGTGGATGGCACTGATGGATTAGTATTAATTGTGACAAGGTGTGTAACAATCATGCAGTTTGCTGAGTAAGCATATAAACAGTGCGGTGACACTCGTGCGTGATGCTGCACAATGGATGCGCTGGCACTGCTGGAAGATCACGCAAATGGTAGGATGAGGATGGAGAGTTTTAGGGACCACGGAGATTTCCTGGTCCATGATGATGACTGGCTAATGAGCAGGTTTAGATTCCCTCGAGCGGTGCTCTTGGATCTGTGTGCTGAACTGGGCCCAGTGTTAGATAGACCCACCCGCCGGAACCGCGCCATCCCGTACCAAGGATCGAGGCTATCTTGGTGTCCAGTGGTGGGGGCTCAGGTGTGCCCTTGCCCCCACCAGTGGCAGATGCGCTTCGACGGTGCCATGCCACTTTCTTCTTGGCCTCCACCTTCACATCCGACCACTTCTTTTTAATTTCTGCCTCTGATCGCTCTGTAGCACTGGAACTATTCACTGCAGTGACGACGTGCTGCCACTCTTTTTTTTTTTTTTTTTTTATTCGTGACGCCACTACTGTGGCCACCAAACAAAATATCCTTTCTGGCCTCCACCTCACCCACAAGCACCTCGATTTCAGTCTCCGTAAAATTTCTTTTCCTTTTCTCTGCCATGATCGAACATAAATGCCATTGATCAGCAGGCATATTTATATGCTAAGACATTCATGAGGTACTTTGCATTGACCCTTCATGGTAAAATGTGGGTGTGTCGGGGGCGGGATGTGAGGTGAATCCACCTGCGCAATCTTCCAGGTGGAGTGTGATTTATAAAGGGAAAATTGCGTGCAGGTGTGAGTACGCACAGTTTTATAAATCCAAATATTTTGGCGTATGCCATTTTCAGCTTTTGGGCATACGCAAACTTTTAGTGTGGATTCTACGCAATGTTTTATAAATGAGGCCCCTGGTATGAAGACAGAGGGGAGGAGGAAATGAATGAATCAGGTTCAGCTTAAATTCTGGGGGGGGGGGGGGGGGGGGGTACAGGGTTAGGAATAGGCAAACAGTGGTTAGGGTTAGGGTTAGGTTTGGATGAGGGCTGGTTAGGGTTAGGGTAAGGCTCCAGGAAATGAATGTAAGTCTATGTAATGTCCCCACAAGTGATATAAACACATCGTGTGTGTGTGTGAGTGAGAGAAGCACTTTCTGTGATCTGAGTTCGAGTAAAGTCTGACTGCTGACATAGTATCAATTCAATTATCATCAATTAGTAGTAGTAATAGTAGTATAACCTGATGTACTGTAAGGTAGTGCAGTACAGTGTAGTACTCTGTACGGTGAGGTCCAGCACGCGTCGGCGGAGGCTTTTCCCTCAGAAGGTCTGATGGTGTTTGAAGTGATGCTGAAGAACACGACCGTCACGGTGCTTCCCTGCTGCTCCAGGTGTGAGAGGACCTCATGTGTCAGGAAGACCATCGCATGGTTGGTTGGTATCAAACACACAGAGCCATCTGATTCCATTAGGGAGAAAACGTTTGTTCTGTTTGCGTTCATGAATGTTGAGAGCCATCTGTTTTGATGTCAGCCGCTCTAGTTACAGCCTCAGTTTCCTTCACATCGTGTCTTGCTGTCTCAGAGACCCTCGTCCTGTGTCCTCTTTCCTCGGGACAGAACGGGTCGTGTTCCTCTGTGTTCGCTCGCACTGTTTTCTTCTCTTCAGCTGAATTCTTTTCTTTCAGGATCAACCGTCTTCAACCTTTTCGCCTCTGTCCGTCAGATTTCACATCTCCTGTCTTCCCTGACACCTTCTGTCTGCAGGAGACGTTTCTCCACCCGTCATGTCTCACAACTACCCGTATAGACGTCCGTCGCCTGACTCAGATCTCAGACCTGATCCTGGATCTTACAGCTCCTCAGACCGCCAGCATGCCTCATCGGACCACAACTTTTACAGGCTACCTCAGGAGTCCTTCTCATCCTACCCGTCCTCCTCCTTCAACCCATCATCCTCCTCCTCCTCCTCCTCCACCAGAGGAGCTCAGTGGTCGCAGGACGGCGCTCTCAGCATCCTGAGCAGCTGTGGTCTGGAGCCCAGCGACCTGGCTCTGCTGGCCGAGATGCCAGAAGATGTCCTCACCGTCGAGTCTCTGCCTCATGTTCTCCAACAGATCAAAGGGAAGAGAGGGACCGTCAAACCTTTCCCTCCCAGTGCTCCATCTCCTTCCTCCTCCTCCTCTTCCTCTTCTTATCCTCACAGCTCTGCGCGTCCACTTGCTGTCGGCCCTTCCACCGGTGCCTGGGATCATCCCCACAGTCAGCTGCTCCAGTACCCCCTTGATCATGTGACACAGAGTCCTCTTCCATCTGGCCTGAACCGCTGGGGGAATCCCAGGACTAGCAGCTCCGTCACAGTAGACCCACCACCACCACCATCATCATCATCCTCCAGCTACATGGTGGACTTCCACCACAGACCAGGACCCTCTGAGTATAGTAAGACAACCAGAAACACCAGCCCAGTTTCTTCTCAGGACTTCCACCACAGACCAGGACCCCCTGAGTATAGTAGGACAAACACAGACCCCAGTCCAGTTTCTTCCTACCAACACAGGTCGGGACCCTCTGAGTATGGTAAGCCAGGCAGAAACGCCTGTCCGGTCTCCTCTCAGGACCAGGCCTCTTTGAGGTTAGCAGGAGGAGACAAAAGAACTCGTCCCTCCCATTTCTCCCAGCTGGGACCAGCAGACTACAGGTTAGCTCCTCCTCTTGCAGAGAACCATCCGAAAACTCGTGGGGGGTGCCGGGAGACTGAGCCCTCTTCCAGCAAGAGCAGCAGTCAGCCAACCACCTCGCTGCCCTCCAGGCAAGAAGCTTTGGACTTCCACGGGACTTGTCCGCCAGCGTTCCCATACTCATGCTGTCTATGTAATATTACTGTGATGTCGGAGAAGGTAAGTACACCTGTCTTCCTCCTTGAACCTGTCTCTGCAGTCTGATGGGGGGAGGGGTTTGCACTCAGCTGGTTATCACTCTTCCTGCTGCAGAGGGATGATGGGAGTGTTGTGGCTGCTGCAGCCGTCAGGCAGGAACAGTGAAGTGTGACTCATGTATTGATGCTCCTTGTTCTTGTGTTTCAGGTGTGGATTAAACACATAAACGGCGCTAACCATGCAGACGGACAGCTCAGCCTGCTGCAGCGGTGAGTTTCCCTCTCACTAAAGCCCACTTTAAGCGAAGGATGCCTCAGTTCAGCTTCCCTGGTTGGTCCAGCCTGTTCTCTGCTGGCGAGGAGTTGGGTTTGAGAGCATACTGAAGAGCAGAATAAAGCAGTTTAATAATGAGTTTGTATGTGTGCAGACTGAACGTTTGAACTTCATTTCTTGATGATCTTTTGTTGGGGTTTTCATAACTCTGTCATGTCTCCTCTGCAGGTTTCCTAACTGGGACTGTCGCATGGAGACAGTCACCAGGTCAGTGTCATCCGTCACGATAAGTATAACCTCGATTAAAATAACAGCAGCAACAACACGTTTAAAGTCACCGAACCACCTGTTCTGAGTGCCTGACTATGAGAATTTATGGCTGTGTGCTGCTTTCTATGCACCTGAAACACCTGATGTGTAGTGTACCGAACAGGAGCCTCAACAAAACCAGGAACCAGAGCATAACTGCTGCTCTGTGCTCAGTCTGTAAAGACTGTAGTGACGCTGTAAAGGCATCTGTCTTTAACAGACTTCCTGTGTGAAGTTCTACTGAGGAGGTACTCACATCACAAATCCACATCTTAAATCTATCGTCTGATTTAAGGGCCGACAACCAATCAGAGAAGTGGAAGATGGAAGAGGACCCTGGCCGGCAGCTTCAGCCAGCCAATCAGGAGTCCAGTAAAGACACCTTATTGTTTTCTCTGTTGTTCATAATGTTAATGTGCTGATGGCTGCCTTCACAGCTGCTGTTTTCTGTGTGTTGAACAGTGTCACAGCCAACTGTAAAAGCTCAGAAGAAGGTAAGGACTGCACAGACATCAGAAAGTGTAGAAGTGGAGCTGAGCTGCTCCTGTGTGATAATGCATGTTATGTTGTCTGTGCTTCCTGGCAGACGTTACAGAAAGGTAAAGTGGTGTGTGTGAAGTTTCCAGCTCAGTCTGTGGATGAGGCGTACCTGAGGAAACTGACCGAGCCCTTTGGGAAGATCGTCAAGATCGTCATGTTTCCGTCTTTAGTGAGTCCACGTGGTTCATCACACACAGCAGTCGAATATATCAAGTATTATAGTTTTTAGGATTCTGCTCGTTTGATCACCTCACGATGCAAAGTGAAATGAATGCTTTATAGTCTTTTCACATGCTGTCTTCACCACACTGATTCAGGTTCATTCTGCTGTCGTGTGTGAAGCTCCGACATGGCGTCCATGTTATGTGTTAGTAGAAATAAACGTGCTGTGAACCCTGCAGGCGTTTGTGGAGCTGGGCTCTGTCGATCAGGCGAAGGACTTGGTGAAGTTCCACACTAACTATCCTCCAACTGTGAACGGAGAGCAGATGGAGTTCAGCATCTCCAAAACCTTCAGCTTCCTCCAGGTAGATATTCGTCCAGCTGGCAGCTCCCACTGGAGGAGCAGGAGGGTTGTGGTGGTGCAGGTAGCGCTCAGGACCTCAGGTCTTCAGAGCTCATTGATCCTGATCCTTCACCACGAAGTTTCATGTGATATTGTTGAAATGCGTCACAGTGGAAGTGTGGATGCAGCGAAGCCACGTGACTTTTGTGTCTCCTCAGAGTTCTCGAGTGGTAAGTTTCACTCCAGCTCCGACGGGAGAGAACGGCAAATCGGATCTGATCAGCATCGTCAAACGCTTTGGCTTGCCACTCTACACCCTGTTCCTGCCGTCGATGGTGAGCTCCATCAAACTGTTGTGCTTCTTTTCAGTCCGTCGACTGATCCAGCTCGCTGGAGAGGCGTCAGTCAAACCGACGGGAGGCCGTAGCTTAGAATGGGTCTGTCCCAGTCCACGTCAGGTAGACTAGGTCTGTTCCAGTCCGCAACAGTTAGAATGGGTCTGTCCCAGTCCACGTCAGGTAGACTAGGTCTTTTCTAGTCCGCAACAGTTAGAATGGGTCTGTCCCAGTCCACGTCAGGTAGACTAGGTCTGTCCCAGTCCACGTCAGGTAGACTAGGTCTTTTCTAGTCCGCAACAGTTAGAATGGGTCTGTCCCAGTCCACGTCAGGTAGAATGGGCCTGTTCCAGTCTATGTCAGTTAGTCCAGGTCTGTTCCAGTGTTTGGACTGTACTCCTTGGACCCCGTCGCTGTTTGATATTTATGACTTTCACATTCAAGTCCACTCAGCTTCAGATTCCACTACTGTTGTACCACACTGTACTATAGTACCATACTGTACTGTAGTACCACACTGTACTGTAGTACCACACTGTACTGTACAGTGGTACAGCACTGTCCCGTAGTACAATACTGTAGTACTGCACTGTACCACTGTATCACACTGTACTGTAGTACTGTACTGCAGTACTGTACTGTGGTATTGCACTGTACCACTGTATCACACTGTACTGTAGTACTGTACTGCGGTACTGTACTGTGGTATTGCACTGTACCACTTTATCACACTGTAATGTAGTACTGTACTGCAGTACTGTACTGTGGTACTACAGAGTCACATCAGTTGTATGTCTTTCTCAGGCGTTTGTGGAGATGAAAAATGCTCCCGATGCTCAGAAGATGGTGGATTTTTATTCGTCCAGCACTCTGAGGATCAATGAAGACGTGATCAGAGTTTCCTTCTCGGGAGAATACAAGAGCCTCATGTGAGTACGCTGGACGGCACGAGACGGCTCATCTCATTCTGATTCACGGAGTGTTGATCGATTCCTCCCCTCTCTGGTGTCTTCTGCTGCAGGCGAGTCCCATCGGCTAAGAGGTACGAAGAGGAACCGACCGAGAGGACGAGGAGTTCGAGCCGAGAGAAGGAGGACAAGACGACGGGGAGCACGAGGAGGAGGAGCAGCAAAGGGCGAGAGGAGGGGCGAGAGAAATCCAGCAGAGAGAGGAAGACTAGAACCAGGTCGAAATCCAGAGAGAAATCCACTCAAGAGAAGAGGACCAGAACTAGGTCCAAGTCCAGAGAAAAATCTAGAGAGAAGTCCAGCAGAGAGAAGAGGTCCAGGTCCAGTGATAAATTCGGCAAAGACAAGAGGACCAGATCCAGGTCTAAATCCAGAGAAAAGTCCAGCAGAGACAAGAGGTCCAGGTCCAGAGATGAATTTGGCAGAGACAGGAGGACCAGATCCAGGTCTAAATCCAGAGAGAAGTCCACCAGAAAGGAGGGGTCCTGGTCTAAATCAAGGTCCAGAGGAAAGTTGGCAGTACCGGAGAAAACAGAGTCAACTGGTAAGAAAAGACGTCCTGACTGAAGATCAGCTTCTGAAGACGACATCTTCAAGGACATTAGATTAGACAAGGTCAGATTATATTAGACTAGGCTGGACTGGATTATATTAGACTAGACTAGGCTGGATTATATCAGACTGGATTATTTTAGACTAGGCTGGACTGGATTATATTAGACTGGATTATGTTAGACTAGACTGGACTGGATTATGTTAGACTAGAATAGGCTGTATTATATTAGACTTGACTATATTAGGCTTGCCGCTCTACACGGTCCAGAGGACCGTTTATATTAGACTGGATTATGTTAGACTAGATTAGAACAGATTAGAGATTAGAACTCGTGAAGACTGACGTGTTGATGCTTCTTCAGGACACAGTCGATGATGATGATGATGATCATCCCTCTCTCCCTCTGTAGCCGTTGTAAACAGTCTGTGGTCTTTTTCCGGTGACGTCTGGTTTCAGTATTCCATATGGACTCTGGCATTGAAGGCGACATTACATCGATCTGATGTTCAGTTTACTCTGACGTTTGACAAAGAAGCTTCAGATCCTCACAGCTGAGAAGTTGCTGTTTGGAAAATGACTCAACTGAAATCGCATGATGATTGTCTTCTTCTGTCCACAGACACCAAGTCCAGGACTGATCCAGATCCAGCTCCTGTCAGAGACTCTGAAGCTGAAGCTGAAGCTGCAGAGAGCGAGGAGGAAGCAGAGTGAGTTCTTACTGTCAGTTTTACTGTTGGTTCACTGTCAGTCCTCCAAGTCCTGAACCAAAGATCCAACCAAAGCTGCTGGACTTTGTGGTCATGCAGGATGTCTGCCGAGGACAGCGACATCGAGGGGATGGAGGTGATCGGAGAGGATGGAGAGAATCTGGAGAATGAAGATATGGAAGCTCTGGATGATACTGATGTAGAAGAGGAGCAGGAGGAAGAAGGAAAGATGGAGGAAGCTGCTGAGAGGACAGACTCATCTGAACGAGGTAGAAATAAAAACTGAGCTGCTTCTGGAAAAGAGAAGCAGAAAACCAGGGACAGACGGATGTGAAAGAAAGTCTTTTTGTCTGTTTCAGGTGAAGAGGAGGAGACGAAGGATGGAGAGGCCGATGATCGGGAGCAGCAGCAGGAGAAAGTAATGGAGGAAGAGAAAGTGGAGAAATAGAAACCCGTAAATGAAGGCAGGGAGGGGAGGAAGCTGATCAATACTCGTCTAACAGTCTGTCCTGTGTTGGTCTCCAGGAGGAACCAGATTTCCCAGTCGACCTGGAGAACTGCATCACTCTGGATGAACTGGAAGAAGACCAGTCTGATGACCAAGGTAAAGCTGCGGGTCTGCTGGGGTCTGGGAAGGGGTTGGGGGTCTCGGTGATCAGTAAACATCACGTTTCATCTTCTAGATTCAGTTTTTGAATCCTTTGATCGGTTTTTCTTTGTTCCTGCTTCATTTCAATCTTCTGGTTTGTTGCAGGTGAAGAAGTGCAAGCTGAACAGGAAGTAAGGAGAAAAGATTCCCGTAATTAGCCTTTTTTTGGGGGGGGGGGGTCTGGCATATTGTTATTATCTGTTGTTGTTGTTTGTTTGTAGTCTCTGTCCATGCGAGTGGTTTACTTCAAAAACCTCCCGCTGCGTTCCTACCCCGAGGCCGAGTTCGTCAACCTGGTCAGAGATTTTGGGACGGCTGTGCGCTTCTACCACAAGCCTCCGAGCTGTGTGAGTCCGTCTTTCTTCCTTTGTGAGGCCTGTCCTCCTCCAGGTGTCCTCAGGTCTCACGCCGGGGACACCTGAAGTTGCTCACTGTCCTCGACGATCCACGTCCTTTACACTTTCTAATTACCTGCATGTATCAGAAATGTGACATCTACTTCCTGTCTATCTGTCCTGGAGGGGGTCCCACCGTTGTGGGGGTCAAAGGTCATGAAACATGTTTTTGGCCATAACTCAAGAGTTCATACGCTGATTATGACAAACTGTCTCACAAATGTTAAAGTGATGTAGTGATATTTTATATCAAAAGGTCAAAGGTCAGCTTCATTGTGACATCATCATGTTGTGCAGAAACTCTTCCTGGGTTAGGGTTAAGGTTTTTGGACCTTATCACTACGTCAGGCTGTAACCACAGAAACTGTTTTGGCCCTTCATTTATGTGACGAAGGCTTTGTCTCAAACTGTAAAGCAGGTCAGTTAAAAATGTCCTGTTGGCACTTGTTGACTTGTGTTTGAGGCTTCAGAGAATCTGACATCTTTAGTGTTTGTGTTTTTCAGGGTTTCATTGAGATGTCGTCTTCTTCAGAGGCTCTGAGAGCAGTTAAAGAGCTGACCAGTAAATTTGTGACCTTCTACGGCTCCAAACTCGTTGTCCAGATATCCAATAGATACAGAAGACTCCACAACGGGTCAGAGTCTCCGAACTGTCTCTTCTTGACCCTGTTCACCTTTCAGACTTCTGTGGTCAGTTAGCCTGAATTGCTGTGACTCCTGTCTTCATAGGTGGCCTGTTCCCTTGGATGAGCCCTCAGACGAGGAGAAAAGGACCGAGCACGGGAGTCAAAGGAGCAGCAGCAGGAGGAGCGAGAGACAAAACAGGATTAGGAAGTCTGAAGGGAGGAAGGAGTCCTCAAGGGAAACTCCAGAGAAAGAGTCAACATCTGAAAAGACTCCAGAGGAAAAGTCAATGAATAAAAAGGTTCCTGAAGAAGAGTCAACGAGTAAAAAGGTTCCTGAAGGAGAGTCGAGTAAAAAGGTTCCTGAAGAAGAGTCAACGAATAAAAAGGTTCCAGAAGAAGAATCAACAAGTAAAAATGTTCCAGAAGAAGAGTCAACGAGTCAAAATGTTCCTGAAGAAGAGTCAACGAGTAAAAATGTTCCAGAAGAAGAGTCGACGAGTAAAAAGGTTCCTGAAGAACAGTCGACGAGTAAAAATGTTCCAGAAGAACAGTCGACGAGTAAAAATGTTCCAGAAGAAGAGTCAACGAGTAAAAAGGTTCCTGAAGAAGAGTCGACGAGTAAAAAGGCTCCAGAAGAAGAGTCAACGAGTAAAAAGGTTCCTGAAGAAGAGTCAACGAGTAAAAAGGTTCCTGAAGAAGAGTCAACGAGTGAACCTAAAAAGGTTCTGGAGGAAGAGTCAACATCTGAAAAGACTTCAGAGAAAAAGTCAGTGACTGAAAAGGAAGAGTCAACATTTAAAATAGCTCAAGAGTCATTGTCTAAAAAGGCTCCAGAGAATGAGTCGGTGTCCAAAATGGCCAATAAAAAGTCTCCAGAAAAGGTCTCAGTTGACAAAAATGCATCTGAAAATACCTCCAGAACAACACCAGAGAATGAGGTAGCCAATGAAAAGACTCCAGACGAGTCATATGATACATCAGAGACGGCGTGCAGAACAGAGTCGGCATTAAATAAGAGTGAGGTGGACTCAGCTGAGAAGGACTCTGCTGCAAAAAAGACAGAAAAGGTGACATTGCCTGAAATGCATCAAGAACAGAAGACTTTAAAAAGAAAAGCGACTCATGACAACGACTCAGTGCCTGAAAAGAAGAAGAATGAGTCAAAGAGTGACAAGACTAAAAGAAGGCTGGAGGCTGACAAAGCTCTAGAAGAAGAAAAGTTTGAGGTCCACGAGAAGGAAGGATCAGAGGAAGAGACGTTTGGACCAGGACTGAAGGATTCAGAGAATGTGGATCCATCAGGCTCCCCTGGAGATCTTCCAAAAACCCAAACTGAACAGGTACATCTGAAGACCTGCAGCATGTTCAAATGTTCATGTGTTCAAATGTTGTGCAGTCTGGTTCCAACTTCTTCCATATGGAGATTGTCCACTGTTGGACAGACCGGAGACCTCAGCCATGCTTCTGTCAGTAGAGACTCACTGGGTGCTGGAAACAGGTGGTTGTCAGACAGTCTTCTGCTGCCAGCGTGGGAATGCATGTGAAAAGTCAAGTGACCTTTTACAATACCACGAGTACAGTTTAAATGTCCAGCTTGTTGTCAGAAACATGGGAGTTTCTGAAGTGCTGTGGAGTGTTGCCCACAGGAGGAGCTAGGATGGCGGCCAGATGTTTGGCCATGTTGTAGGGAACCGAGTTGACACTGCTGATGGTGGGTCGGAGCGGGGGTCCTTCCTTTTGTATCTTTGGGAGTCCATAAATGCATGAAAAGGTGTTAACCACCCTGCGAGGGGATAGACGCCCGGGACCCCACCAGGCAGTGCAAACTGAAGAAGCCTTTTGGATGAGAGGCGAAATGTCTTCCAGGCCAGGTGCCTTTGTAAAGCACTTAGAGACTGAACCTTGAACTTCCTGATCAATAGTCCACTGACTATGGACAAACGGAAAGTTTGTGTATTAATAAATATACTTTGACTGAACTAATCCCGGATCTGTTCTCAGGCACAGGACTCCCAGGTCCAAGAGGAGCAACAGTCTGGATCTGCAGGGGGCGCTGCAGAGCTGCAGAAACCCACCAAACCTGTTGGTAAGAAAAGCTACTGTCCACTTCCATTGGCTCTTAGGTCTTCATATGTATCGCATCACTTCCTGTCAGTATGAAAAAAAAACAATGCTCTTTATCCTGTTACACTACCACAGAAACCTGTCAATGTACTCTGTGTAGTATCAGTATGGAGTACACTTATGTGCCAGTATACAGTATGCACTTTGTAGCGTCAGTATGTAGCATTCACGGTAGTGTCAGTGGTGTACACTGTGTACAGACTTTAAAATCTTACTGTTGGTCTACAAAGCATTAAATGGTCTAAGACCAAAATATATTCTAGATTTATTAACTCCATATGAAGCATCCAGAGCCCTCAGGTCATCAGGGACAGGTCTATTGTGTGTTCCCAGAATGAGAAGCAAACAAAGTGAAGCAGCTTTCAGTTATCATGCTCCTCACCTGTGGAACATTCTCCCTGCACACCTGAGGTCTGCACCACCTGTCAGCTCTTAAATCAGGGTTGAAAACATTATTATTTGCTACAGCTTTTACTTAAAGTAAATGTGTTTGCTCAACGGTTTTAATCATTCTAAATGCTAAATTATTGTCTTTTACTGGCTTCTGTTTTTAATTTTCCTTTCATTGTATTTTATTTTTATTTTTCTATTCTCTTCTAATCTCTTTCTTTCTTTGAAATGTAGGATTTTAATGTATTTTTATGCTTCTGTAAAGCACTTTGAATTGCCTAGTGTGTGAATTGTGCTATACAAATATATTTGCCTTGCCTAGTGTTGTATGTGTGGTGTTGGAGCAGCAGCGATGCGTTTACTGTCAGCTCATGCCGTTGTTTCTCCTACAGGAGCAGAGTTTGTCCGCCCGGTCGTCGGGTACTTCTGTCACTTGTGTCAGCTGATCTACGCCGACGAGGACGAAGCCAAAGTGCAGCACTGCAGCAGCCTGACGCACTACAGGAAGTACCAGGTGAGTGTGGAGCCTGGTGTCGGGCCGCCTGCCGGTTACCACTGAGTCTAACGGAAAACCTTCTGTCCTCCAGGAGAAGAGGGGCAAAGATCCGTGGGCCACCTGAATGTCTCACCTGAAGGTGAACCCACAAAACCTGAAGCCATCAGCTCGAAACGTTCACCCAGAAAACTCAACATCAGTTGTTTCATTCTGTCTCAGAATGATCCAGTGTCTTGCTCGAGGGCACGACGGAAGCTTGACGGTTTACAACCAGATGTGGAAATGTGCAGTGAGTTGTTTTTCATGTTTTTTTTATGTCAGACAGTAAAATAATTAAACAAGTCAAATCTGAGTCAGCGTTTTTATAAAATGATGTCAGCAGAAACATTCAGACACAAAACAAGAGTTCGTCCTCAGTGAGGACAGAGACACACAGGACCGTTTGGACACTTTTTGTTCAGTGACAAACAGCTCGCTAACACGTCAGTTCACGGTTTTGTGTTGGAACTATTTCTTGACAAACTGGTGTATCCCTCCGCCTGTGGCATGACGTCCTGTCACTGAGCGGATGGATACACTGCTGTCGGAGGTGAAATAGTTCCAGGATGTCAGTCAGTTTCACGTGATTTGAAGCTTTGTCGAACTTCGCACAGAACCAGGAGACATTTTATGCTAAGCTAGGCTAACGTATTACAAGACTCTGCTAAAATGTTGAACTGTTCCTTTAATCCAACAAGACAACACTGTAAAAAATAAACAACTCCATCCAAAACATTTACTTCTGCTGCTTCACACACTTCAAACAGGAGCCGACGATTATCGATCAGTCGTTTGAGAACGCACTCATCAATACATCCGTCCGTCAGCCGAAGGAAAAGTAATCAGTAACGATTTTGACATTGGAGTGATGACTAAAGAAATCAGAAATGACTGAAAAGTGAAAGTATCTGTTTTCAGGTGTCACCTGTCAATCATTTTAACGATGTTCTGATCTTTGATGGACCAAACGATCAATTAATGAAATCACTGAAACACAAATCACTTTCATCTAAAATAAACAAAAACAAATGTGCGTGTGTGTGTGTGTGCGTGTGTGTGTGTGTGAGAGAGAGAGAGAGAGAGAGAGAGACAGGACTGGAACAAACTGTCCACTGTCGGTCTTCCGTCCTGTCAGAGACTTGCTGGTTCCTGTGGTGAAGCAGCTGATGAGGACGAGACGTCTCGCAGTCGTTTTGTCTGCGTGGACTTTAACAAGCTGAACTCGACGTTTGCTTCCTGTTTTCATGCCGTCGTCGTCGTCTTCTTCCCTTTCTTCTTGTCGGCTTTGGTTCGCTCCCTCTCCAGGTATTTCTGAAACGACAACAGGATTCAGTTCAGTCAGAGCTCTGCTCCTCGTGTCCAGGTGACACCTGTCTGACCTGATCAGGACTCGACGGCGATGATTGGACCACTTTCTTTATTCGAAGGCGGATCATCAGCAGCTGCTTCGTTCATCGAGATCGATTCCTGATCACACCTGCAGCCCCGTCCGTTCACACCTTACATACATGTCCTCACGTGACATGACCTGACGCCTCAGGTGTGCCGCGGCGTCTCACCTGCAGCTTGTCGTAGTGCATCTGGCTGCTGCAGTGCGTCTTCTTGGCCGTCTCTTCGTTGGAGTAGAACAGGAAGCAGACGCGGCAGTAAAAACCCATCTTCACATGTTCGACACCTGGACGCACACACGTCACAGACAACGTTAACAAACACTGTTTACTGACTGTTTACAGACAGTCTGTCGACACTGTTTACTGACAGACTGTTTACTGACTGTTTACAGACAGTCTGTCGACACTGTTTACTGACAGACTGTTTACTGACTGTTTACAGACAGTCTGTCGACACTGTTTACTGACAGACTGTTTGCAGTCTATTTCCTCACCGATGGGGTTGTTGGGGTCGTGGGGGGGCAGCGGCAGGGACGCCACGCTGGGCTTGTTTTCAGCCGGTGGGGGAGTCTCTGTCTGTCCGTTGGATGTCTCCATGTCCTCCACCTGCGCCTCCTGATCAGCCTCCTGTTTCGCCTCCTGCTTCGCCTCCTGCTGCCCAGAGGAGCACAAACCGCTCACTTTAGATCAGCGTCATTTCTGTTTTTGTACAGCTCAAATGGCTTCAGTGCTCCCCGCTGAGCCACTGTCTCATGTTAGCATGCTAAACTACAACGGTGAACAGTGGAAACACATCAGCATGTTAGCCTGACAGGGCTGCTAGCATGACTACAGTCAGTCAGTCTGCAGTAAACTGACAAACACTCGCAGGTCATCCTCACTCGAAGGCAGACATCTTTAGAGCAACACAGCTAGCTGTTAGCGGCTGGTGTTAGCGGCTCACTGTGACGTACAGGCAGCTCTCACTGATCACTGTGATACTGGAGGAAGCCTAAGACACCACAGAAGAAGAGTATGCACAACTGAGACTCTTCTTCTGTGGTTTCTGGAGGTTTGTTCTGATTGGACATCAGAGATGATGATATCAACATGTGTTTCATGTCTGAGCTGGGGTTTTGATCGTGGACAGTAAACAGGAAGTGACTGATCGATAACTGATGGCGGTGACTCACGTCTTGGCAGCTTTTCTGCGTTTCATCAGAAACTTCAGGAATCTTCTCAGCTGAGTTTTCTTTTTTCTTTTCTTCAACACAGCTCACATCAGAACTCTGCACCTCTTCCTCTTTCTCCACATCCTCCTCCTCCTTTATTTTCTTCTCCTCTTCCTCCTTTATTTCCTCCTCCTCCCCTCCGTCCTCCTGCTGCTGCTGCTGCTGCTGCTCCTCCTCCCTGGACTTCTTGGCTAGAGGTTCTTCGGGTTGTTTGGAGGATTTTGGTGACGTGCTGCTGATCTCTCTCTTGGTCGTGTTCGGACATCGATGTCTGAACCAACAAACAAACGAGCAGTTTCTTTAAGTTGCTTCAGATTTACCTGCAGCTCATCTAAACATCAGAAGAACATGGAGTTGTGTGCTGGAACAAACACCTGCACACGTTCAGTCAGACCTACAGCAGGTTACCTGACCGACAGACACCACAGAAGAAGAAGCAGCAGCTCACCCGTGTTTCAGCTGTCTGTACTTCCTGCTCACGTAGACGGTCAGACGCTTCCCGTTGAACTTGGGTGGATTTGCCTTGCAGTCTTCGGCCATCTTCTCCGCGTCCTCGGCGTTCTCCATCTCAATGAAACACTGAGGACAGAGCGAAGGTCAGAACACACACGGCACACAGCGGCGCTTCAGGACTCGCTTCAGTCTCGCTCTACCTCTCTCTTGATCCTGTTGGTGAAGTACTTCCTGACTCTCCCGAACGGCTCGGCCAGTTTCAGGATGTCGTTGTCCGAGTATTTGCTGGAGGGGATCTGACCGACGTACACCACCTTACTGGAGCCGCACTGAACAGCGAAGAAGACGGAGAAGTCGTCAAACAGACGGGACGAAGAGCTGAACACATTGTGTCTCAGGTGCAGGCAGAGGGGCTCACCTGGATGGTGGGGTAGCTCATGGAGTGGCTGATCCTCACCGGCCGGCCGCACACCGACGCCGAGATGTTCCCGTTGTAAAAGTTGGCCATCGCTCGAGCTTCTTCTTCTGTCTCGAACTGAAGGTACGCCTGCTCGGGGGACGAGAGACCGACAGGATCACATGACATGGACGTAAACTCCGAGCTGAGCGACACGTGTCCACCTGTACTGACACTACAGAGCCGCAGCAGAGCGTGTACCTCAGGTCTCAGGTCCAGCACCAGGTGTTTGACCACCTGCCCAAAGGGTTTGGCCAGTCCCAGCAGCTCGTCGAGGAACTTGTAGCCTCGCCTGAAGCCCACGATGTTGACCACCCGCATGCCCTGACAGAAGAAGAAGAAAACTGACAGCTCTCCCCGTACTTTCACAAACAATAAACGGCCTCAGTCAGACGTCGGCCTGTTTACGATGTTTCCTGTCTGAACTCTGCGCTGATGATCCTGGTTTGAGGTCAGGAGCTGTTAAATCGTCTCATTTAACTTTTGGATTCATGCATAAAAAAGGTTCAGGCAGGACATGTTATTTCGATTTGTTTACAGTCTGCTGAGTCAGCCGTTTTTTCTAAACATGAGGATTGTCAGGGACATACTGCAGAGTCGTCTTCTCTGGTTTCTGTGTGTGTGTGTGTGTGTGTGTGTGTGTGTGTGTGTGTGTGTGTGTGTGTGTGTGTGTGTGTGTGTGTGTTCAGGTGTGACTGAGGAGTCTCTGTTTCAGTTTGTTACTCTGCGCAGTCACATCAGCAGCTGAACGACAGTAGCTCACTTCCTGTCGTCGTTGTTGTTAAAGGTGGACACACCTGTCTGTCTGACCTCCCAGTATCTTTGTCTCACCTGTCGCATCCTCTGACAGGTGACCTACAGATACGTACCCCTCTCCTCGAGTTGTCTGCAGAGAACACAAACACATCATCAGTGTTTCACCATTTGAAAAATAAATGAAATCAAGCTGCAGGTAGATTTTGGAATGAAGCAAAAATCATCTGTAAACATCTGCACACATCTGCAGACACCTGCACAGCTGTAAATCAGAAGAGCGTTTCTCAGGGTCACTTTCAGCTCAGTAATGATTCGTCTTGTTGACGTACCAATGGCGTCAGACTCTCCCTCTGCTTTGTCCTCGTCCTCTGCCAGTTCGTCCAGCGTCACAAAGTCCTCCATGTTCTCCAGGAAGTCCTGATCAAACTGAAAACAACAAAGCGTCACCATAACTGTCCACATGTCTTCAACTGGACCAAACAGAAGAAAAGGAAATGGTGCTGAGGAGGAAGCTCCAGAACAGATACTGAATGAACCCTGATAGAGAACGTCCACGTCCACAGACATGACTTCTTCCTGCCTGTGGACGTGCAGTCCGACAGGGTGAATGAAGCCTCGTATTTCTTTTTAATTGGTGCGGCAGTAAGAATCATTACCGCGTCTGCAGGTGTGTCTCCGTCCACCGCCTCCGAACTCTCAGCTGCCTCTGCGCTCGGCACCTCTTTGTTCTCCTGTTCTTCAGTTTCTGTTGGCTCTGTTTGTCCCTCTGACTCCGCCCCCTGCTTGGCCTCACCGTCAGCCCCGCCCACATCGTCGATGACATCACCAGCATCAGGAAGCTGTGTGTAACGAGGCGTCGACACAATAGACGGCGCGTTCAATAAAAACACGTTACTGAACTCAAACACATCTGAACACACGTTCATGTTTGTCAGTTTCCTCACCTCCTCCTGTTGGACATCCTCAGACGCCTCCACAGACTCTGCTCCCTCTGGCTCCTCTCCCTCTGCGTCTCCATCAGTTATCTGCTCCTCCCCCACCTCCTCCCCTGCGTCCTCCCCCTCCATGACTCCAGACACCTCCTCCTCCTCCTCCTCTGCTGCTGCAGGTTTCTCCTCAGGCTTCAGTTTGTTCTCCTCCTCCTTCTTCTTCTCCTCTCTGGTCCTGGAGCTGGACGAGGTTTTGGATGAGGGGGGCCTGAGGGAGCCGGAGGAAGTCCTGGTTCCAGAGCCGGCAGAGGAGGCGGCATTGGCTCCGCTGCTCCTCTGGCTCCGATGGTCTCCGGCAGACCCCCCCTGCCTCCGGTTCACACTGAAACAGAAATGTTGTGGTTCGCTTCAGTTCAGAGCAGCTGAGACGAACTGTCCACAGCTGAGACGACACCATGTGACCACGTCACGGTGTACAGGTGACCTGATGGTGAGACGGTGACCAATCAGCTCACCTACACCCGAAAAACACACCGGGTGTCCGACGGTCTCTGTGGGCACAACTTGATCTCCGCCAGGGCTAACCCAGAGGCTTCAGAGCTTCTCGTGGTAATCAGGTGACTAATCAGGTGACTACAGATGACCACAGGTGACTAATCAGGTGAGCACAGGTGCGTTTTGAGGCTCTGTACTCACTTGAGGGTCTTGTACTTTGCGCAGACGTTGAGGCGGATTGGTCTTCCTTTGATGGTGAGCGGGTTCACAGTGTAATACTTCACCAGCATCTCTGCGTCCTCCGGAGTCCCCAGCTGGACAAACGCCTGGACACACAGACGGACAGGGGGACACAGACAGACAGACGGGCGTGAGCGTATGCAGTGATGAAGATCAAACTAACTTCATGAAAGGATCATTTTAAAAAAAGACTTGAGGACGTCAGGCATCTCTCGGGTTACCTGGTCGTTTAAGAACAGGTGTTTCTCCACGATGCCGAAGCGTCCAGCGATGGTCAGCAGCTCCCTCTTCTTCTCTTCCTCTCTGGGCAGGTTGGAGAAGAAAACCACCTGGCTGCCGTGACCTTTGACCTCCCGGGCAGGCCTGTCCATCGACCTGTCTGACGACCGCTCGTCTTTCTGCAGGCGGAGCACAACAGAAGGTCACGTGAGTCAGAAACAGCTGGACGGCGGCACAGCGCGATGACGGCTGCCGTTACCTCGATGACCAGCAGCCTCTGGGACAGGTAGAAGCTGAGGGGTTTCCCGTACAGAGACGCAGGGTGCTGCTCGTAGTAGTTCACCATGTCCAGAGCCTCCTCGTGACTGCTCATCTCTAGGAAGGCCTGATGGAGACCAAGAGTTTGAGTCAGTGAACACTGCATACCGACAGATGATTCGGTGTTTCAGCGACCAACGAGGCCATCGGTTTAGCACGATGTCGCCCCACCTTGTTCTTGAGGACCAGGTGTTCCCTCAGGCAGCCGAAGGGCTCGGTGAAGGCAAACAGAGTCTTGTTGCTGAGAGGCTTCCTGTCGTACTTCACCACCACCACTCTGCTTCTCAGCTGAGGACACATTTCACGTCAGTCAGTTCTAACGTTACGTATACTATAAAACACAGAGCAGAAGAAGAGGAGTCAAACTGACCTTATTCTGTCCAGACTGGGTCTTTCCTGACAGACCAGGACCTCCAACTCCTCCTGACACACAAACACACTGAGTGTTAACATCACCTGATGTTTACCTGCTGCCGCAGACTGCATGAATACATCACTGTAAGCACAGACGTGCTGGGGGTCTGTTGTCCTGCAAACACGTTAACAATAATAATGAGACCCCCGTGTGGTGTGTTACCCCAGGTGGAGGACACCCCTTCGGCTGGCTGGACTGAAGACACCGGGGCAGGTCCAAGCAGCCCGGCAGACAGGTTGGGGGTGTCCAGAAAACTCCCACTGCAACAAAGACAGCAGCTGTCAGTCAGTCTCATGAAGGACAGACCCTGACTGAATGTGACAGGTCGCTTCACCCTGACGTCAACCAATCATAATCAAAGCGGCCGACATCGAACACTCGGCAAAGGGCTGATGGCCCCAGAGGTGAGCACAATCATCTCTTTTCTTAACAGCCTCAAGTGCCCCAATCCACTTTGGTACTATTGGGCAGCTCAACTGAGGACCATGATGTATTATTTTACAGATAAGTCTCTCCCACCTTGGATGAATATTGAAAACTGCTCAGTCCCTCTTCCTCTCCCCCAGTACATATACTCAGCAAAAGTCAAAATGTTGAAAAAAAAAGACAAAAAATCCTACAGTCAGAAATATGATTACAATTTGGTATCAGGTTAAGAAACATTTGGGTGAATCCTCCTCTCTGTCATGCTTCAGCCCGATATGGGGTAACTATTTTTTCCCTCCAGGCGGAGCAGACCCTGGTTTTAGGAAGTGGGCCGAAAAAGGTTTAAAGACAATAGGAGATCTCATGGGATCAGAGGGTGGGTTTTTGATGTCATTTGAGGAGCTGATTGCCAGGTACAATATTCCAAGTAAACATCAATTTAAATATCTACAGGTGAGAAACTTTATTAGATCATCTCAAAATCAGTGTGTGTCAATTCCCCCGTTGTCCATTTTGGTAATCGAGTGAAAAAAGATTGCTTTGGAAAGGGAATTATCTCCAAACTATATAACTTGTTAGCAGAAGGGTCCTCTGAGTCTTCTCTACGGAAACTTAATGCCTGGAGGGAAGATTTCCAGGAGGATTTGCCCTCCGAGGACTGGGAAGAAGCGTGTGCTGAAGCACAAACAAAAACTACCAATACACGCCTCAAAGGACTGCAATATAACTGGCTAATGAGGACGTATGTGACGCCTGAAAAGCTCAATAAGTATAATGGTGCCATTCCTGACTTGTGTATCAGGTGTGGAGAGGAGAAGGGGACGTTCTTCCATTGTATCTGGAAATGCAATAAAGTTCAACAACTCTGGTGGGAGGTATAAAAGTTGTTCTTGACCCTAAACTGTTTATTCTAAGTTTATATCCTGATAGACATCATATGTCTAGAAAAATAATCACTGCCATGGATTTATGTTTACTGCTGGCAAAGAGTCATAGCACTCTCATGGAAGAGTACCAGTAAACCAAAATTCATTAACTGGATTAAGGAAATGTCCACAACTTCACCTATGGAGAAGATTACTTACATTATAAAGGGGAAACTACCACTATTTCAAAACATTTGGGGTCCTTTTATGGAATATATGGAGAGTGTGGATTTAAGGGGTGTGGGGAGTGGGGAGTGGGGTGGATGAGGCGTAGTTACCAGTGATCCTCTGCAGTGTCCTAAAACAATTTCTTTTCTTTTATTTGATTTTTTTAATCTGTGTGAATTGTAAATTCGAGTTTGTATTTCTGAACCATGCACAATAGTGAAATCATTTGTGGCTAACCCTTGATAAAATAGAGAAACCTTTGGTGTTTTGATTGTTGTTGCTTTCTTGTTATGTTTTGGGTTTGTTTTTTGTTTTTCTTGTTTGTTTGTTTTTTCTTTCCTTTTTTCATAAACTTTGAACTTTCAGCTAAGTGTTGCTCTATGTTAACTCATAGATATCTGACTTGTAAGGAAAGATGATTTGAATGCTGGACAATAATTTAGCTGCTCTTGATGTTTCCTTTGATGTGAGAGCACGCTTATTTTTGTATACTATTGGAAGCATTTTGAAAACCCAATAAAGATAATGTTGGAAAAAAACCTGAGCCTGAAGGAACTGTCACCTTTTCAGGTACAAAGTGATATCAGGACAGGGCGGGCTGCAGCTAGCTGTTGGCATGCTAACTTCAGCAGATGTCTCTGCAGCACAGTACAGAGACATGTTGGACATAACATCGGAACTGTTAAGTCTTCATTCTTTTAATAATTAGTCGGTTTTTGGACATTTTAAACTGAAATTCTGTCCATATCTGACCCTGCACCTTTAGATTTGAGTATAAATAACTGAAGGGTCATCTCCAGCAGCAGGAGGAGGTGAAAGCTGGCATTCAGAGTCAGAGTGTGGGGAGGACAGCAGACAGAGGCATTACCTTATGTTAACTTTCTGTAGTGGAAAACATGTCAGTAACACTAACTAACGTGAGCTCTGCTCATATACAACGACGGCCGCGATGCTGTCTCTTACCTCCTGCCTGAGGACATACCAGGGTCCCAGTCCGGATACCTGAAACATTCAGCCAAGATTAAATCTCCAGAAAGCGTGGCGCTCTCTGAGCAGCATGTGTGTCGGCATGTATCTGAGAGACTCACATGTTGAGCAGCTGCCGTCTGTTTTCAGCATGCTGGCGTCCGTTCGTGTGCTGGTTCCACTCCTGCACATTCAAACACAGTCACTGCAAGTCGTCCACACAAACATCAGCTGTGGTCGACTCTGACTCTTAACCACAGGAGCAACAGGTCTTCAGTCCAATCAAAACCCAAAGTCACAGTTTGAGTGGATTCATTAGAAATTCAGTGATAAGTGATGATGCTGTGCTTACAGAGAGCAGCAGATAACTGCAGGACGGCAGCTGAAAGCAGGAAATAAATTGGAGTCTGCTGGAGGTTACTGAGCAGTCTGCTCTGTGCTGTCCACCTGAAAGGTGACCATGAACTCCACCATAAGTACAACTGGACCATTAGAGAAAATCATTATTATGATGATAACTAGACGCTCGTCCTATGACCCGACCCGCCCAACAGGACGGCCAGTATCAGCTGATTTCTGAGGATGGGTTCCAACGGCCCCTTCCATTTTGGATCTGGTTCCAAATTGGTACACTACTTTTGATGTTAACGAATCTCTTATTGAATGTTTCGTTATTGATCTCTTCTGATCCCTTTGTCTCTGAAGTCTCGTTCTGACTCTGACTCAGACGTCTGCAAAGACAAATAAAATAGTAAAAGTAAAACAGGACCAAGTTATTCACTGAGAGACGCCTTCATTCCACCAAACAAACTACCTGAACGAGGTTCAATAAGGGATTCAGGTTCAATTAGCAGACTGAACTGGAGTCGACAGACATCTTTTATTTCCTCTAACCTGACCTCTGACCTCGGGAAGCACTGGCCCTGAACACCTGGACAGCTGATAGTGAGGTTCAGACATTTGGAGGTAAATGATGTAATCAGGTAAACATCTGCTGATTGGCCCAGGACATACAGTGTCAGACTGAGCTGCACCGACTCTCATGGAGAAACTTTCCAGACTACAGTCTGTTTCTGACATGTTGAATTTCATTAGGAAATCTTTCAGGTTAACTTCAGGTGTCACATATGTAGAAACAAGTCATAAAAGATGTAAGTGCAGTACCTGTCTGGAGGATGCTGACATGAGGGTGAACAGATATAACAAGACCTGGATTTCTGGGCAGAATACTCACTTAAGACCTGCGGCTGGGTGAAGACTGAAGAGACCCAAACCTGACTGTGTAACGCTACAGAGCTTCAGGTGTCAGTGTAAGACATGAGGACACAGTACATGCTGTGAGGTGATTTAAACAAGGAATTTACACGATGCAAACTGGACCTCCAGTCACTGGAAACCTGAGGGATGATTACCACCTGTCACTGACTGAAGTGGACAGAAGACTTGAGCTGAACTCAGGTGTCTGAACTGAAACACTTAAAGTTAGTCCGAGAAGAGAGGAGGAAGGAGGCTGCACGGTACTCACCATGGTGGAATGAACGTCAAAGTCACAAAGAGAGCACACGTGGGGGAACATGGAGGGCGCAACTCCCAAGAAGTCTTGGACTTTTCCATTTGACGGGGAGCCCATCCTCCTCTGCATAAAGACGGGGTCGGACGTCGGCGGCCCCACGCCGAGCCTATTGTAGGAATCGTGGTGGGAAAGCTCTGAGTACGGCCTCTCTCTGGTCCCACCCCCACCACCGCTGCTGCTGTAATTTAAGCCGAAGCCCCGGCCGGGAGCGACGTCTTGCAGGGAACTGTACCCAAAGTCTGCAGAGGCCTGGGTCCGGGCAGAACCCTGACCCAGAGAAGGACCGCTCATCCTGCCTACGTGCATGTTGTCCCAGCTGTCCCTTCCTCCTCGATATGCGGAGTCAGAAGACATGGAGGACGCCACCCGCCGCTCTCCTGCTTCTCCTTTGCGGCTCTTGAGCTGCATGAGGATGCGCGGCAGTGTCTCCACACTGATGTCCTCCTCAGGAATTTCAGCTAGAGCATCCAGGTCGGAGGGCGACAGCCCCAAACTGGCAAACAGCTTCATGGTGTTGCCAAGATGGTTGCCGCCGCCACGCCGGGACATCTGGGAGCTGACATCCTGGCCCTCAATGCCGCCACCACCGCCCACCCCCATGCCTGAAGACACCCCCCCCATCTGCCGGCTGGACCGCTGTTCATTCATGCTGAAGTTCAAGGTCTCTGCGGCGGCCAGGAGCCCCCGACCTACAGCAAAGTGTTTCTGACCTCCGTCTGACTGCGACTTCTGAGACATGATGTCACGAAGAGCAGCTGCTCTCTGGCTTCAAACGTGTCAGTACAGGTGAGTCAAGATACAGAACGAAGCAGAGTCTGTATCTTAAGGACGGGGAAGTGAATGTCAGTTAATGTCTTGTGTAAAGAGTAAACTTGGCCAAAGTGAAGGGGAACTCCTCTTCTCTGGAGAATGTCTGATTTCTGCTGAAACACAATGAGGTAGAGACACTCTTCAAACGCTGCCTCTACGAAGAAAACACAAGCCAGTGGAGACGGAGCCACAGCAGTATGTACAGCAAATGGAAGGGAATGACTGAGTCAGCGGTCACAGGTGTAAGCTGTGACTTCTGGGACATGAGAGGCATTAAAGAAGGCTAGGAAAGGAGACAGGACAGGCTATAAAGACTCAAATTCACCTCAGACCAGGAGGGAGGAAATGAACTGATGAGATCAGACTGTGATGGAGACATCCTCACCGAGCAAAGAGAAACTCTGAGAACCCGTGCAGAAAGTCACACACTGGTGTGATTAATAAAATAAGCCTCTTTTGAATTAATTTTGATAACGTCTGATGGAAACGTGGGGAGGGGGAGAGCTGGACCGAAACACCACGTAACTACACCGTATGGGTTCCATAAAGAAACAAAGGTAAACCAGCAACGAGCAACGTTTTCACACTGAAATCTGGCCAGTGAACATCTGGAAAAGCTGCGGTCATGTGCACGTTTGAGCCACAAGTTTTGAATGGAGAACAGCAGAAATACGCGACCTGTGCTAAACAAGCAGCTACTGTGAGCTAACGGCGCTAGCTCGCTAACATTACCGTCGAGCTTAAATTTTCTAGCTAAACCCGCACTTTCATATAGGGCTACTTACACACGATTGCAAGCACTGGTTACATATCAAATAATTACTCAGACACATTAAGCTAGAGGCCGTCCTACACAGTCGAAGCTAACTTTACCGTATATCGTTTGCTAACGTCATTAGCCTGCATTGAGGCTAGCCTGTTCCGACATGCTAATGCTAGTCGTTAGCTTGGAACGTGGAACTTCAAGGTTCTAATTTGCTGATGGGCAAATTTAACATAAGACTTTTTGCTATCGGCTAATATATAAACTGCAGTTTATGTCTACGAATATAAACACTCTTACCTTTACTTTTCCTAAAGCGCTGTTGATAGCTAGCTAGCTGATGCTGCTATTGCAACCGTACAACACGACTGTACCGCAGGACTTGAAGGCTGAAGTATCGCGATGTTTTGTTTTCGTAAGGGCCGAGGAGCTTTTGAGCTGCGGCTTCAGTCGAAAGTAGGCGAGAGTAGCCGATTGCAGCCTCGGCAGGTGACAGCGCGCTGAGGTCAAACGGACATCTCACTCGATGTGGGAAGGAGGAAGAGCGTTGTCTTCATAGCTGATGATTATACCGTTGACTAAGCTACAGACTATCTTAGACAACGTCTCACACACACTTCATGATGTGCCGGTCGGCACTTTCAGTGAGAGACTCATCCCACCAAAATACAAGACTGAACGCGACAGGAAATCATTCCTGTCTGTGTTCCTACAGATTCTATATTCATATGCCGATGTGTGTTTATAGAGAGTCATAGTTTTGGCTTAACGTAACGAGTCACAATTGTTTTCAGTAAGTCTCATAATTTGAAGAAACTGTGAGTAACTTTATTTTGAGTAACTTTATTTTGTCACTACTAATGTTTTGGGGGTTTTTTTCTGGCAGAAATCGGCTTCCGTATAGTCAAACACTCTCTCTGCTTTTAGTGCCACTGTCTCCTTTTACAAATAAATGCTTAATTAATTATTAATGTGGAAGAAACGATGACACTAATACCAGACACAAGAGAAATACTCTAATTTCCGATTCTGCGGCCGCTTTGCTTTGAACGGGAATGTAGCGCGTGAAGGCAGCGCAGCTGTTTATCCAATCACAAGCGCGCAAGGAGTGACGTAGGCTATGTAAACAAACAGAGGCAGCGCGGCCATGACAGTTCCAGCTAAGATCGACACAGAGAGGACCGTCTGCCCCGTCGAAGAACTCAGGTGGTCAGGTACTGATTTAAACATGGCGCCTCGTCGTCTCACAGTGTTGTAGTGATGCTGAATGTTTGTCGGTGAGTCCGCGAGGCTCCTTCTGCTCCGGTCACGGTTTGAGCGGCAGCCGTTAGCTGCCTGCTAACGGCTGTTAGACGGCGGCCATCACGGCGGCCCTGAACGTTGACATAACGGAGCAGCTGCTCGCTGTTTACCGGTCAGATCTGTTCTTCACGGCTGTCCGTCTGTCTGTCTGTCTGTCTCTCTCTGTGTCTGTCTGTCTCTGTGTGACAGCACTGAAATGAAGGACCCCAGACTCAGCAGCGTCGCCCCGAACATGACCGTCAGTAACGAGGTCATCCTGAGCAGCCAGTTCAACTCCGAGGAGAACCCGTTCGCTGAGTACATGTGGATGGAGAACGAGGAGGAGTTCAACCGACAGGTGAGAACCGGAGCCGCCCGCACACCTGACGCTCAGGTTAGGGTGGAAACACACACGTGACGCATACAGGTGACCTCCTCAGGTGGAATCAGGTCAGATTGTGTCCTCAGAGATGAGGCGGGTGGAAACATGAGAGGAATCTTCTTGACCGTATCGATCCAGAGCATGAAGACTGAGGTGATCGTTGGAGACAAAGAGAAGTGTGTGTAAGGTGTCTTTTTGACGGACAGGAGACGTTTGGACGTTTGGTCGGGCTCAGTTCACACAGACGGACTGATCATGAAGTGACTCATTGAAGTTTGACTGTGTTATTGTCGAGCTGTCAATCAGAGGACGTCTGTTAATCCAGTAAAACCAGCAGGACTGATGTCGTCACCGTTGTCATCGTCAGCGTCTGTTAGTTTTGCCTTCAGGCAGCCTCTCCGTCGTTTCCTCTGCAGGAGGAAAACGCTGTATTATTGATAGTAATTGATTGATCGACTGAAGCTTCATCGGCAACAATGTTAATTAAACCTGATTCATCGTTTAAGACAAATGACAAGTACTTGATGGATCCAAAATCATCTCCCAAAATGCAATGCAGACTGTAATATGATGATAAGAAGCAGAATACTACGACTGTTTGACTAATCGTTAATATTGATCACTTTCAGGCTGTACCTGGTTTTCACCTTCACCTGTCTTCGCTCGGCCCACAGTGACGTCCTTACATGTCTGATTGACAGAAAATATTCAGAAAACAGGCAGGAAAAACAAACGTAAGATAAGATAAGATAAGATAAGATAAGATAAGGCTTAATTAAAGCCTGAGTGATCAATGGAATCAGCTTCCTGTCAGGCGATGGATCAGTCAGCTGGTCTGACCTGCTGTCACACATCATGTCCAAACAGCTGTTTGTGCTGCAGGCGTTTGAAGCAGCACAGGAGCGTCCTGCTGACCCAGATACACCAGCTCTGTGTGTGTGTGTGTGTGTGTGTGTGTGTGTGTGTGTGTGTGTGTGTGTGTGTGTGCGTGCGTGCGTGCGTGCGTGCGTGCGTGCGTGCGTGCGTGCGTGCGTGCGTGCGTGTGTGCGCTCAGGTGGAGGAGGAGCTGTGGGAGGAGGAGTTTATCGAGCGTTGTATCCAGGAGCTGTTGGAGGAGGAGGAGCAGTGGGAGTGGTTCATCCCGTCCAGAGACCTCCCGTCCCAGGCGGTCAGTCAGCTGCAGGATCAGATCAGTCTGCTGGTTCTGGACTCAGACGTGCACGCAGACGCGGACTTCGACGTCGTGGTGAGTCCAAGGTCTGCTGCAGCCAATCAGGGACTGTCGTTCCCTAGCAACCAACACCTGTCAGGATGAGTGAACAGATCAACTTTAGTGTTCACGTATCAAACAAAGGAGTGAAACATGCTGGAACGTCTCAGTTTGTGACGTGAGTGAGACGAGACGTTTGAAGACGTCACTCTGGACTCTGGAAAATAGAAGTTGGGGTTTTTCACTGTTCTGACAGTGAAGATACATTCATGCTTTCAACACCTCACTGTTAGCTCATAGCAACCCACTCGTTTCCACGCAGTTTAATCACATGGTTAAAGTTTAGATCTCAGTAATCAGACGCTTCACGTTCATCCAAACAGACTTCATGTTGTAGAAATGTGTCATAAGGTCTGCTGCAAACTGGTTTAACCAGACCGCCGTCGACCTCAAAGAAGCCCCAGATCTCACTGCTACAGGTTAGCTGCTCTGGCTTTAGCTAGCAGATACTGGTTAGCTTCACTGGCTTTAGCTAGCAGATACTGGTTAGCCTCACTGGCTTTAGCTAGCAGATACTGGTTAGCTTCACTGGCTTTAGCTAGCAGATACTGGTTAGCTTCACTGGCTTTAGCTAGCAGATACTGGTTAGCTTCACTGGCTTTAGCTAGCAGATACTGGTTAGCTTCACTGGCTTTAGCTAGCAGATACTGGTTAGCTGCTCTGTATTGAAGCAGGTCAGTCGTAACACTTCTATGAGTAACACACACACACACACACACACACACACACACACACACGTGATGATGTAAGCATTGTCTTCTTCTCTCCTCCAGGTAAACAGCAGTCTGAACCCCAATGCCAAGGAGTTCATCCCAGGTATCCAGAAACATGTCATGTGACCCCCCTCCAGACCCCCCCTCAGTCCACACTGTGACATCATCAACAAGATGTCTGCCGTATTTTCCAGCTGCCACTCGACCTTCAGCCTGACGTGTTGCCAAAGTTCTGCGCTCGCATGTCTCCAAGCTCAGAGTACCGTTACTATAGTTACTGCAGCCCTGCACCTGTCTCTCTGTCTGTCTGTGTGTCTCTCTGTCCGTCTGTCTGAACGCCTGTCTGTGTGTTTGACTGTCCATCTGTCTCTCTCTCTCTGTCCCTCCATGTCTCTCTGTTTGTCTGTCGACTGACTGACTGACTGACTGTCTCTGTCTCTCTGTCTGTCTCTCTTTCTGTCTGACTGACTGTCTCTGTCTCTCTGTCTGAACGCCTGTCTGTGTGTTTGACTGTCCGTCTGTCTGTCTCTCTCTGTCCCTCCGTGTCTCTCTGTCTGAATGTCTCTCTTTCTGTCTGACTGACTGTCTCTGTCTCTCTGTCCGTCCCTCTCTCTGTGGAAACTCTCTGAATGTAAATCAGCTGGGAGTTTTTGTTCTTCTTTGGTTTTAATTCACTTTAAGAACAAACGTGTTTCTCTTTCAGCTGTCTGAACTTTTATTTGCACTTTCAGAAAAAACTAAAAATACACTCGTGTTCAGATTTTACTTAGAGTTAAGATCCAGTCTGACCCGGATTAGATCCTGTCGGCTGTCTTTGCTTTTCTTGGTCTTTTCCCAGAATCCTTTGTGTTTGACCCTCAGAGCTGCCGCACTCCACTGTTTGTTTGTCGTTTTTCTAAATGCACATAAGGTTCTGTATAAAAAGTCATATAAAGAAAAAAAGTTGTAAAAAAATGTCTATTTTTTCTTAATCTATTTGAAAATAAATGTTTATGGAGAAAAAGTCATCGAGTTTGTTCAGACTGCAGTTTTTTTAATTATTGATGAATTAATTAAATAATGATAAATTAAAACCAGCCGCTGGATCCAGATCTGCACCAAGACTTCAAACCTGAACAGGGAAGCTGTCCTCTGTGGCTTCAGGTGGTCTCCAGCCCCCCCCCATGGCCCCTCTGCCACCTGCTGGTTCAGGTGTAGTTTGAGAAGACATTTGCAGAACGTGACTCTGGTTCTTCGATGGTTCTCAGGGTTCTTCCTCAGGAACAGCTGAACGAGTGGATAATGACACTTTTTCTTTCACATTTAAGTCAGATCAAAGCAAAATGTGATGCAATAGAAAAAATGATCCAGGATTTGCGGAAACATCTTCAGCTGTTTTTGGCTTTTTTCTTAAACATTTTTCAGTGTTGAATTTTTCTGCTCCTTTGTTGCTGTTTGCTTGTGCTGTCACTGGGTGGCGCCATGCTGCTTTGAATAGTTTCAAGACATAAAGGTTTTAAAGGGACCTGAAGGCCACACAAAGACCTGAAAGGTTTCTGTTATTTCCTTTGAAATGAACACGTTGGGTTTCGCTGCACGATGACGCAGCAGGTAGTGCGTGTGCCTCACAGCAAGAAGGTCGCAGGTTCGATTCCCGGGTCGGGCCTTTCTGTGTGAAGTTTGCATGTTCTTCCCGTGCATGCGTGGGTTCTCTCTGGCTTCCTCCCACAGACCAACAACATGCTCATTAGGCTGATTGGTGACTGAATTGTGGTGTGAGTGTGAGTGTGAGTGTGAGTGTGAATGGTTGTGTGTTTGTGCCCTGCGATCGGCTGGCGACCGGTCCAGGGTGTACCCCGCCTCCCGCCCGTTGACAGCCGAGATTGGCAGCTCCGGCCCCCCCGCGACCCCGAAAGGGATAAGCGGCATAGAAAATGGGTGGATGGATGGAGTTTCGCTGAAGTCGACAGTCAGACGTTCAACAGTCTGAAGCACTTTGATGAAGAATCAGTGTTTTCTGGGTTTTTGTAACGTGTTCCTCTGAGCAGCAGGTGGCGCTCCGACTTCACTGGACCGAACATTTTTATTCTCATTCAGTACTTCATATTTCATAATTCTGTGTTTTTACTGGGTTCTAATGCAGAGAATGAAGCCCTTATCCTCAGATTATCAGAGCATGACGTTAGTTATGATCTACTGGATCTGTTGGATCTGTTGGATCTGCTGGTTCTGTTGGATCTGTTGGATCTACTGGTTCTGTTGGATCTGTTGGATCTGCTGGTTCTGTTGGATCTGTTGGATCTGTTGGATCTGCTGGATCTGTTGGATCTGCTGGATCTGTTGGATCTGTTGGATCTGCTGATTACTGACTGCTCACAGTGAGAGCTGCAGTCTGCAACGCTGGACAGCAACAAAGTACATTTACACACAAGTTCTGTACTTAAGTACAGTTTTGAAGAAACGCTTCGTTAAAGACTGTTTCTGTCTTGACCTCTGACCTGTGATCTAACATCAGTGTTTGTGTCTCATCATCTTTTTGTCACTTCACCTCCAAACTTGGTTTCATTACAATAACTGTTTGAGGCCCAAAGAGGAAAAATGAAAATATTCAGAAATCAGAATACTTGATTGATCTCTGAGGGAAAACTGGGGAGAGTTCACAGTCAACTAAAACTTTGATCACGTGACGACCCCTCAGACTGATCTAGTGACCCTTTGGAGGGGCCCGACCCCTAGGTTGGACACCATTAGACTGAACTAGCTAACTGTATATGAAGTAGTTGAAAGTAGCTCCAGGACATTTACTTGTGATGCAGTATTTTTACACAACTTTGTTGGTACTTTGACTTTTTTTGTGGATGGTCGTAATATTGTTAGAAACACGATGATTAAAACGTCTTTCTATTGTCTCCAGTGGTACAAAGTAATTCTGTACATTCATTCAAATAATGAGCTTAAGTTCCATTTTATATAGTGTACATGAGTATTTCCATGTGATGCTATGTAATACTATTACTTCACGCACATCATGTTTATTTTAATGTCCACCCATGATTCATGAAACATTAAAGGACAGTTTAGTGTTTCTAATGAATAATTCTGCAAATTACTCATTTAGCAAAAGTCACATTTTGTGTAAAACTGATAAATCACTGTACCTTCACTCCGCCATCACTCGACCTTCACTCAACCTTCACTCCGCCGTCACTCTGCCGTCACTCTGCTGTCACTCTATTGTCACTCAACCTTCACTCCGCCGTCACTCTGCTGTCACTCCGCCGTCACTCTGCTGTCACTATTGTCACTCAACCTTCACTCCGCCGTCACTCTATTGTCACTCAACCTTCACTCTGCTGTCACTCCGCCGTCACTCTGCTGTCACTCTATTGTCACTCAACCTTCACTCTGCTGTCACTCTGCTGTCACTCCGCCGTCACTCTGCTGTCACTCTATTGTCACTCAACCTTCACTCTGCCGTCACTCCGCCGTCACTCTGCTGTCACTCAACCTTCACTCTGCTGTCACTCTGTTGTCACTCGACCTTCACTCAACCTTCACTCTGCCGTCACTCTGCTGTCACTCAACCTTCACTCTGCTGTCACTCTGTTGTCACTCAACCTTCACTCTGCTGTCACTCTGCCGTCACTCAACCTTCACTCTGCTGTCACTCTGTTGTCACTCAACCTCCACTCCGCCGTCACTCTGCCGTCACTGCTGTCACTCTGCTGTCACTCTGTCGTCACTTAACCTTCACTCTGCCGTCACTCTGCCATCACTCCACCGTCACTCTGTTGTCACTCAACCTTCACTCTGCCGTCACTCTGCTGTCACTCTATTGTCACTCAACCTTCACTCTGCCGTAACTCCGCCGTCACTCCGCTGTCACTCAACCGTCACTCTGTTGTCACTCTGCTGTCACTCGACCTTCACTCTGTTGTCACTCTGCTGTCACTCGACCTTCACTCAACCTTCACTCTGCCGTCACTCTGTTGTCACTCAACCTTCACTCTTCTGTCACTCTGTTGTCACTCAACCTTCACTCTGCTGTCACTCTGTTATCACTCAACCTTCACTCTGCCGTCACTCTGCCGTCACTGCCGTCACTCTGCTGTCACTCAACCTTCACTCTGCCGTCACTCTGCCATCACTCTGCTGTCACTCAACCTTCACTCTGTTGTCACTCTGCTGTCACTCCGCCGTCACTCTGCCGTCACTCTGTTGTCACTCAACCTTCACTCTGCTGTCACTCTGTCGTCACTTAACCTTCACTCTGCCGTCACTCCGCCGTCACTCTGCCGTCACTCTGTTGTCACTCTACCATCATAGTCCTGTTGCTGCGGCGGTGCTGTGTTTCCTCGTGTGCTGCTGTAGTTTGAGCAGCTGTCCTGGATTATCTGCTGCTGTCACTCATCTCTACATAAACACAGGAGGATGGACAGAAGCCGCAGACCTGCAGCTGAAATGTGTTCTGCATTAACTGAAGGTATCAAACTGCTGCAGGACGAAGACAAAAGGAAAGTAAAGTAACATCGAGACTGAAGACTGACAGGAAATCAAAGGGTCTTTGTTCTGATAAAATAAGAAACGAGTTGATTCAATAAAGTCAAGGATTGAAAGAGTAAATGTGAACGTGTGAGTGAACACGTTCATCTCAGACGACGTTTGCATCAAAGCAGCTTTTGTGTATTTAAGGTTGAGACTCGGTGCTAAAGGTGAGAGTTCAGGTGTGTGCTGCTTCACAAAGGTGGGAATACTGTGCTAGAAATAAAAGTCCTTACACTAGTCCAGAAGTACTCTCAGTAAAGTGTTAAAGTATCAGAAAGGCCAGAGGTTATTTTACTGTGGGACGGTTGAATCTTCACGGCGTCATCTTTTAAAAATCTGTAGAAGAAGAAGAAGCTGTGACTCCAGCTGATAAATGAAGGAAAAGAACAAACTTGAAATACTTCAGCTGATCTTTGTTTCTTTGTTCATCTTTCAGTGATTTGTATTTCTATGTATGTATAAATACACATACATGTATAAATACACGCATACATATCTCTGTGTGTATTTACTGTCATTTATTCCTGGTTTTATGTCGTGAACAAGACACTTTCTGTCCTTCTGTTTGTCTTCAGTTAAAAAACAAAAGATTCGAAGTTAATAGAAAAGAGTTTTACTCTGAGAGCTATGCTGTGCGTATGTGTGCGTTTGTGCGTATGTGTGCGTGTGTGCGTGCGTGTGTGCATGTGTGTGTGTGTGTGTGTGTGTGTGTGTGTGTGTGTGTGTGTGTGTGTGTGTGCATGTGTGTGTGTGTGTGTGTGTGTGTGTGCGTTCTTCTTCCCTCCAGAGGAAACTGAAGGTTCACTTTGTGAGGCGTTCACTGCTTCACATTAAACCCTGTGAACAGAAGCTCTGTTTCTGTTGGACTCAGCTGCTGTTGACTTCACCTGGACCACATTAATATTTCATAACTCTGAACCTTCTCCAGCGGCGGCAAGGAAACGTGCACGAAGGAAATGTGCACGCAGGAAACGTGCACACGTTACTGATGATTTAAGCCGGCGTGACGGCCGTGACGCGTCGACGCTCTGCAGCCTTTTGACAAACCAGCAGAGAGACGTGAACCCAGCCTGAACCCTGAGGCCTCTGAGCGGGCTTCTACGTAGGAAAACACACACACACACACACACACGCATGGACACACACACACACACACACACACACACACACACACACACACACACGGGGACACACACACGACTCAACACGTCTCAGAGCTCATTTTTCAGCTTTATTTTACAAAAACACAAAGAAAGAAGGGTCAAATCCTCCAGCTCACCTTGTTTGTTTGTTTGTTTGTTTGTTTGTTTGTTTGTTTGTTTGTTTGTTTGGAGCTCAGACCTGCCGACATGCTACAGGACAACAACACACGGAGTACACAACGAAAACAAACACGCTTTACAAAACATCAAATGACTTTTGGTCAAAACTGTTTTTTTTTCTACAGAACACAGAAAACAAAACGCTGCTTTGGTAAAAAATAAAACTTGTTGACAAACAATACTTCTTCTTCTTCTCCTCCTTCTTCTTCCTCTTCTTCTTCTTCTCCTTCTTCTTCTCTGCACACAGACGTCTGACTGACTGACGAAGAAGAAAAATCCCCCTCAGATCCTCTCACACTGTTTGATTCGTGGGATGAACTCTGATTGATCCGATCAGTTATCAGTGATCAAAGCTGGTTGTCACGGTTACTCTCAGCTCGTTAGTGGTTTCCTACATTTCCCAGAATGCCTTTAACATTTCTGTACTTGATATCAATTAAACATTAAACTCCAATAACACACCGAGCGTTACGTCTTTGACTGATGACAAATCCGTCCAAGCGTCTTTTCAGGGGACGTTTACGGTAACACAGCGAGCTCCACCAATCAGACGGTGACGGCAGCCTGTGTTCAGCCTGTGAGGCGAAACCCAGGCAGGAAGTGCTCCTGCTTCTCTGTGGACTTTGACAGAGTGATAAGACGGCGTGCAGCGCTCTGCGTCGTGTTTTTGACGCCCGTCTTGATGTTTCGTCTCTTTTACAGTGGGCTGTTTGACTGTTTGACTGTTTGACTGTTTGACGGCGGACATGGAAAATTAGAGCTTCTCTGCGTCTGTGCGACGGACTGAAGCTGAATGCTGAAGCTCATTCGGGGTTTTGGTGGACGAGACGTTTGTTGCTCTCAGACTCTGGACGGACGAGTCGGGGAAGCATCTAACTGCAGTGTTAAAGGATTTCAGGGGATTTTTCCTGTAAGATTTGTGACCTTTGACACTCGAACGTGTCCTGCTGACGTCTGTTTGTCCTCCTCTGTTCTACTGATTCATCGTCCTGCTGGAGCGACTCCTCACCACCTTCTGGAAAAGGTCGTCTGGAAAAGCAGGAAATGCACAGAAAATGTAGATTTGGAGACAGAACGTTTCAAAAACACAGAAATGAGGCAAACTCACCGTTCCTGAAGCTCTTGGAGTCGGCAGCCTGTGAGACAGAGAGAAGGGCACAGGTCACCCAAAGCGCTTTGACATTAACGTTACTTCACTGAAGGAGGAAAACGTCCTGCTGAAGGTTCAGTGGCGAGTGTGGACATCACTGACTGAGGACGTGCAGGGTGTCTCTGTCTTCTACCTGTCTCATGAGGACTGGTCAGCTGACTCTCAGGTGTAAATGTCAGGGTGTGTTGTGACTCTTAGCGGATCAGAGTGTCGGCTGTGGTTCTCACCCCGGAGGCAGCGGCCGGTCTGAGAGGAGCTGCCGGTCCGTCGGCTTGTTCTCGGTCCACCTTCGGAGCTGCAGAGACACCAACAGGACGGGACGTGTGAGACTGACACGCTGTATTAACGCTGTGTTTAGGACGTGGACTGCAGGACGCAGTGAAGCGTCTGCACCTCGGAGCCTGAATGCATCCCATAATAAGTCTCATCAAAGGAGGACTGACTGCGCTGACTGAACGCCATCGTTCACCTGGACTCGTGTCCAAAGCGCTCTAACGGGTCACAGTCATGAACGGTAACACTCACGCAGAGGTTTGATGATGCTGCTGACGGCGTGCACGACCCCGTTTGTCGCCATCAGGTCTGCGTCCGCCACCGGGACCTTGTTGACATACACGGTGTAGTTACGCTGAAAGACAGAGGACAGCCGTCAACGCCTCTGATCTGCGTTTAAATAAAGTTATTGAAAGGAGGTGAGGACAGAGGACAGACCACGCCGAGCTCCAGCTTGTCTCCCTGCAGGGGTTTGACTCTGGTGTGAGACCCGACTCCTCCGCTGACCAGCATGCCCTCGCCCAGGTGATACCTGAGCACACCTGCCAGCTCCTGACGGTTTCCTGCAGAGGGAGACACACGGAGGACGTCAAACAGCCCGATGAGGACTTCACTGCACACCTGCTGCTTCTCGTCAATGATCAGCTGATCAATAGCCATCAATCGATCAGCTGATGGATCAATGTTTACGAAGACAACAATAAAGAACTGATGTTTTCTAACTTAAATTCAGTAACAATCAAACATTCAGCTGTTCTCTGCTGAGCTCGTCTCACGTCCCCCATGTCCCCCTGCTCTCCCTCCCTCTGCCCAGTCCCTCACCCACGCCCCCCGCCCGTCCCCCCTGCCCCCTCCTGTCCCAGCCTGGCTGCATGTCTTTATTGGGACTCAGTTTACAGAAAGGCCTTCGGAGCCCTTTGAGTCACGTAAACAAAACGTTCTGACCAAACATGGAGTGGAGCGGCGGCGAGCTGAAGGTTGTTTAACACCAACATGGCCGCTGCGGACTTCCCCAACACGCTGCGATGAAGAGGACAGATCCGTCCTCGTGTCTGACACTCACTCATCATTCTGTTGAGGTCGGGCTGCGGCACGGCGCTGAAGGCGTCGTTGGTGGGGGCAAAGAAGGTCAGCGCCCCCGGCTGGTTCAGCAGCTCCGTCATTCCCGCGGTCTGGATGGCGCCGACCAGGAGGCTGAAACGAGGAGGGAGACGGTTTGTTTGGCACTCTGTTAGAAGGAGGACCAAACGAGGAAGAGGAGCCTGCTCCTCCTCTCCACGTCCAGCAGTGATGGAGCAGCAGCATTGCCTGCATCCACCTGTCCGACCTTCGTGTCTCATGTGTCAGACTGTGGACTGAATCTGGTCTGAGGCCTGAAGGATGGACAGAGAGGTCAGCTGGCGGTGGACGCTTCAT
>NC_092060.1:30913767-30918767 GCF_039877785.1 Chaetodon trifascialis
CTGTAAGTACACTGAAAGTACACTGTGAGTACACTGTAAGTACACTGTGAGTACACTGAAAGTACTGCACTATTTGTTCTAAATTCAGGGAAAGCTGCATTTCATCAGTAACCATGAACTGGTGCAGAGAGAAATGGACCTTTGAAGGCGTCGTCCAGGGGGGCCAGCATGGTCAGCGCCTCGGAGCCCGTCAGGTGGGGGGTCAGACCTGCTTCAACAAACAGCTTGGTTGCCGTGGCAACAGATGAGCCTTCAGCCAGCTCCAGCAGAACTTTGGCTGAAAAAAAAAACATTAAACACAGAGTCAATGTGACATTAAAGTACTGCAAATACTACTTATACTACTGAGCATGATGTAGAAATAGCAGTATTAGAGATATACAGTAGTAGCAGTATGTTCAGCTCAGTGTTGTCTTTATTTCAGTTTACTTTGGATGTGCTGTACTGTAGTTTTGATGGAAGAACTCTCAGTATTAGATACAGTACTAGTATTATTTGTAGTACTAGTACCTAAGAGCTGAGTATTTGGTTGATGTAGTGGATGACTCTACCTTAGCAGTGTGGATTATGTTGTACTATACTATTGTTTTAATAGCAGTACGTTCAGTGTTAAATGCAGTAGTAGTATCTGTATTAGACACTGCAGTGGTAGTGTTACTTGTATTGCTGTAGTACTCAGTATTACTAGCATTATTGTAGTACCCAGTACCTGAATCTGGTATGAGCAGCTCGTTGATGTAGTGGACGACTCCGTTGGTTCCCAGCTGGTCTTTCTTGGAGATGATGGCCCTCCCATTCAGCGTCATCTGGTCTCCATCACAGCCGACCTCAAGCGTGGTGCCCTGCAGGGTCTCCATCGGAGTCCCCGACACGATCGACTCAGCACACTGCATGTGCTTCAGGATGTGGTAGTTCAGCAAGTCTGAGGGGGCGGACAGGTACATACCAGGGCTACCATCAGAGTCCAGTTCATGAAGGTTACAGCTGCTCTAAAACCACAGTTAATACAGAAGGCTGAAAAGAGTCAGAGCGCCTCCTGCTGGTCACCTCTCAGAGCCACAGGGTCTCCCAGGATCCTGTTCAGGGTCTCCTGGGGAATCTTCTCAAAGGCCTCGTTGGTGGGAGCAAAGACCGTGTACTGACCCTCGTTCTCCAACATGGCAGTCAGACCTGCAGCGGCCATTGCGGTCTGAAACACAGGAACAGGAAGTCAGCAAATGAAGGCCAACATTCAGGTCAGCCTTCTCCACCTTCTAGTCTGGCTCTGAGTAAAACTCGTCTGGTACTCACACGCAGTGTCTCCAGGTCATCGTCGACATCGAGGAGCGTGCTCACGTCATTGGAGACGGCGGTGATGACGCGGTCGACCACGTGCACAATGCCATTGGTGGCGTGTTGGTCAGGTTTGATCAGACGAGCGCAGTTCACTGTCACAATCTGAGGAGGCGAAGAAAAGATCTGTTATCTGACAATCATCCAAAGATTTCACAGCGATCTGTGCTCCTCAGAGAAAGACTCAAGTCAAGAATGTATCCACTCATTTCTCGAGAGCGTCATCTTACTACAACTCAGACCAAACCAACAGACTCGACTCATCAAAACCACAAGACGAACTCTCCACTGGCCTCGACCTGATGGCTTCCCCGCTGAGTTCTATCAACACTTCAGGTCCTAAAAAAAGCTAACAGAGGCCCGTCGATCATCTGCCTGCACATTCAATCATCAGTGAGGCACCAGAACACCGAACAGAAAGAGTCAAACAGGTTCCATCAAAGGTCGACATGAATCCAGAAACCCTCGCACACCGTTTAACTCATCACTCATCACTTCACCACGACACTGCTGCCACACAGCATATCGGTGGCACTGTGGAAAAGTGGTAACACTGTAGCCTCACAGCTAGAAGGTTAGCGACCTTCATCAAGAGCAAACCTCACAAAGCTCCAGGGTGTCCACTCTATTGACTACTACCATTTTCATTGAACTGTTAGCAGCAGCCAAACATCTGCTAAACACCCGTCTCAGATCAGTCTTTACGCAGACGATATACTGCTGTTCCTACGACAACCTCCTTCATCAACACATCCAATCATTCTGCAAACCTTCAGAATAAATCCTCCACATGTGTACATATAGATCTACAGCCCAGATTCCAAACTGAATGTCATCAGCTGATCTGATCCTCTCTGACATAAACTCACATGCAAACAGCACAAACACAAGATATTTAATGTCTGAGCTCATTGGCTACATTGATTTGCTTATTCTGAACACCTGTTTGGAACAGTCCACAGGTAAACAGGTTCACTGAAACAGGTGATATAAACAGAAGTGAAGCCCCCCCCCCCCCCCCCCCCCCCCCACACACACACACACACACCTTTTCCTTTATGTAAAAATATCTGTATATGTCACCATCTTTAAAGGACGTGGGGATAGTGGGAGCAGTGGGGGGGTGCAGCACTGCGCCTTGTCCTGGGCAGCTGGGGTGGGCTGATGTGAGGGACCCTGATGGGTCACCATGTCCCTCAACAAAGTGCTCAGCTAACTGCCAATAAACAGCCCCCCCACCCCCTTCAGGGTCTGGGAGCAGTTTAAGAAGAGATCAGACCCACAACAGTCCAGCCCCAAAACCAGACCAGATCAGACCCGGTCAGTGAAAATCTCCACAGAACTAAAGCAAACATCGGAAACCAAATGAGATGTACAGCAGCAATGTTCAAAATAAAACTACTGTTGAGTCAGAACGACTGACTGCTGAGTGGCTCACCACACACACACACACACACACACACACACACACACACAGCTGATGTCACTGTTTCCAGACAGACTGTTTGTGTTTCACTACAAATATTTATGTTGTAACTCTAAACAGCAGAATGTGTGTGTGTGTGTGTGTGTGTGTGTGTGTGTGTGTGTGTGTGTGTGTGTGTGTGTGTGTGTGTGTGTGTGTGTGTGTGTGTGTCACTGACGCCGTTGCTGTAGTGGTGGATGTGGACGTGGAAGTCCTGGTACATGGAGGCGAAGGAGGATCCGTGTTTGAGCTCCTCGGAGGTCAGCCGGCGGTTCACCATGTGGTAATGAAGAGCGTTCAGCAGCTCGATGTTGACGTTGCTGACCAGAGCGTCCAGGATCTCCTGCAACACAACACCAACCACACAGAGTCAGCTGAGACGCAGGAAGAAGAAGAGCAGATGAAGAGCTCCAGCCTCAGAGACCAGTCAGAAACCTGTGGTCTTTGGGGTTGTTGCTGGGTGTTAACAGGCGGCTGCTCGTGTATTCTGGCTAGTTGCTACAGGAGTGGATGTAGAATTACTGGGTGAATCTACTGTGTTCATGGTGGTTTCCAGGGTATTTATGGTGGCTGCTCAGCGGCTGCTTTTTGCTTCGGTTTACGGTGCTTGCTCTGTGGTGAGGGGGCGTTACGAACATGTAGCCAGGTGGTCGCTTTGCTGTTGCTAAGTGTTTGCTAAGAGGCTGCTTGGGTGCTGTGTCAGACGGTTACGTCCTACAACATCCTGAAACACACCCAGTCAACGTTTTCAGACATATCGAGTATCAGTCTGCAGTTCTTTTTCTCTGCATCAATAAATCTCATGTTCAGACTCAAACCATCAACATGTCGGTCCGTCACTCAACACTGTCTGTGGCTCTCAGCTCCAAGCCCATTGGTTCCTACTGAAACTCCTCATAAGTACAGTTTCATGTCCTCAAACAGCTGCTGGCTGTAGTTCTTATCGGACACACTGGAGGACACAGTGGTGTCTTTGTTGGGACTATTTTCAGCGACTTGCTGAGAACTGGAGGACGGCAGTGAGGGATTGTACTGACTGTCGGCAGGGCGGCCCAGGCCTCGTTGCTCGGAGCGAAGAAGGTGAAGCTTCCTGGACCTTCGATCTCCTCCTTCAGTTTGGCCCGTTCAGAGTACATCTGGGTGGTGGAGGCTCCCACTACGCCCAGAGTGTTGTAGATGTTCACCAGAGGCAGCGCTGCAATGACACAGACACTCGAAATGAACACGCCGACCACAAATGACCCGTCAGCTGCAGCTAAGATAAACCACTGGTCCTCATGTTTGTCTGTCCGAGCAGGACACCCACAATGCATCTGTGGCTGTATTCAGGGTGAAGGTTGGGTCACAGCAGCACAGTTTGAGCTTTTGGTTTGTTGTCATTCACACACACACACACACACACACACACACACACACACACACACACACACACACACACGTGTAAGCACATCCTGTTTTTAATCCTTCATCACAGGAAAGTCTAAAAAGAAATCCACAGGTCATTTTATTGTCTGTCAGCACGTTTGAATGAATTCATGTCTCTTTATGTTTTTACACAAATCATGTTTATGGATCGATCTCTGAATTTGTCCTCAACCGTCAAACTGTTGTTCCGTGACATTATCAATGAATTTATTCTTGAATAACTAAGAAAGCCTCAGTGGTCTGAGTTATGGATGCTGAGTGCACATTGTGTTGAGGTCAGAGGTCATACCAGCAGGACAGCCCTTCTCTCCTGGAATCTTCTCATAACCGGGACAGCACTCGTAGGTGATCACCCTGCAAAAGGAAACAAGAGGACACATGAGGATCCACGTCTCCTTTCTGTCCTCCATCAAAGTGTCATCAGAAAGCGTCCACTCCCCGTCCTGCTTCCTCTCTCTGCCTCGTGTCTTCCTGTGCTGCTGGGAGCACAAGCCCCCCCTCTGAAGCCCCTCTGAAGCCTCTCTCACAGCAGCACCTTCTGCAGGTTTCAGCCTCAGGAGGAAAAACAATAAAACTCTGTTTCCACCTCAGAGCCTCGTAACCTTTCTGTAATATTTCTGCTTTGGGCAGACACATAAATTCCTGTCTGTGTATAATGATGCTAATAAAATTATGTGCACAATACGGCTGCTGAGCAGAACCTGCCGGTCCAGTCCGCCTGTTTCCATGAGGTCAGACACAAAGAGCTTCCCATGATACTGATAATCCACTTTACATG
>NC_092060.1:30926267-30928767 GCF_039877785.1 Chaetodon trifascialis
CGCTAACATGTTCACTGTAAGCATGCTAGCATTGCCACTGTGAGTGTGCTAATATGTTAACTGTGAGCATGCTAGCACATGCTAGCATTGTCACTATGAAAATGCTGGCTTTGTCACTGTGAGCATGCTAGTAATGTCACTGAAAGCTTGTTAGCATGCTGATATGTGCATGTTAGCACTGCGAGGGAAGCGTTTAAGCTGCTCTGTGGAGGTTTCCTGTAAACGCTTGTTTAAATTCAGTTTTCAACACTTTTCATTCCTTATGAAATTTGTTTAAATGATTTTTCTGGACAGTTTAAAATCTGTGTTCATTCATGTTCACGGTCGTCTTCTTCTTCTTCATTGTCTTTATGTTGGTGCATTAGCACCCCCTGTAGAGCATTGGCAGGATTGCGTATGTTGATTTAAACTCCACATGATGAGCAGCAGAGAAGTCAAACGAGTCAAAAGCTCAAAGCAAACAGTCGGACTCGTCCTTTAAACGAACCTCGGAGCAGACTGGGGGCTCTGGCGTAAACTGACACTGATGGTTCTGCCAGACTGAAGGTCTCCTTCAGGGGTTACATAAGAGGCGAGGACACCTCTGGAGGGGGACATTCCTCCGTCCACTAAACACAAACTCCCAAACTACACAGAGAGCAAAGTCAACAGTTTCAGACTCACTGAGAACAAGAACCGTGTGTTTTAACAGAGGCGTCCACATTCACGAGTGTATGTGTGTGATCCAATCAAACGACTGCAGACAGTTTGACGGACGCTCGGACTCACGTGGGCTTTCCGCAGATCTTGCGATGGTACCACTGTTTGCAGTTGGTGAAGTATTTCTTATCGGTGCCTTTCAGCTGCTGCATGGCACAAACGTTCGGCCTGAAAGAGAGAAGAGGCGCAAAGATGAGACGCGACCAAGAGAAACACTCGTTCATCCACAAACCTGTAATCTAAAGTCCTGAAATGAAAAGCCTCAGAGCTTCACTTCGTCTGCGGAGGCTCAAATTCAGCCGTTCATTAATGTGACTGAGTGAATCCTCTGTCACTGAACACGAAGATCTTCAACTGAAACACTTTCTAACAGCAGCTGCTACTAATCAGAAACAACCAGAAACCTTTAATTTCATGCAACAACACACAAAGTCATTTATGGCTTGAAGGAGAAAAAATCTCTTTAAAGTGACAGAAAGTTTCATCAGTCGACTCGAAGCTAAGAACAAAACCACAGAAAGATTTCTGCTGAGTTCACACTTTCAGTCAAACTCAGCTGTTTGTTCCTCAAAGGGACTGATTCCACCTCGATCTGACCAAAGATTTGCAGGCTTTAAAGGTGAAGATTATGCTGCTTTCAGGTACGTCAGAACGTTCCGTTTGAACCATAAAGGGACATTTTCAGTTAAAATAGTGGGGAAGACTCTGATGAAGATGCATTACAATCAGGAGCTGAAAGACTTTGTGAAGTCGAAATTCACAGCTGAACGTCATTATGAACACACAAATATCGACCAGAACGAGATTCAAATTAAAGGTCCGTAACGCTGAGCATCATGGGAAGGTGACAGCAGCGTGTATAAACTCACCCCTGCTGCCGGCCTCTGATCCGGCTGTGCTGCAGGACCGCCTGGTACGGAGACCGGGCTGCACACAGGGTCAGAACCAGGGCCAGACCCAGGACCAGCACACACAAGTTCATCTTCAGCAAGACTGTGAATCCTCCTGCTGCTGCTCAGTCTTCTTCTTCTTCTTCTTCTTCTTCTTCTTCTTCTTCTTCTTCTTCTTCTTTTCTGTCTCTCTTCTGCTTCTTCCTTCTCTGCAGCCCACAGTCCCTCCAGGATCCAGGACGGGTCTGATTTATAAAGCAGAGGGGGAGGGGGAGAGGAGGGGGAGGAGGAGGAGGAGGAGGAGGAGGAGGAGGAGGAGGAGGACAGGGGAGGGGCGAGACATCAGACACCAAGAAGAACTGAGCCCCTTCAGTTCAGCGACATATAAAAACCAACTCAGGAGAAAAACTCTAAGAGGAGACTTTCAAGTTGTCAGATGGAAAGAAAGAAAGAAAGAAAGAAAGAAAGAAAGAAAGAAAGAAAGAAAGAAAGAAAGAAAGAGAAACAGGCACTTCAGTATTTGTGTTTCTGTTGTCATGGTGATGGTGAGAAATCTGTGAAAATCCGTTTCCAGGAAACAAACAAAAAGTGAAACAACAACCTGGAGACGCTGACGTCCCACTGACCCTGAACACACCACCAGTAGGTGGAGAGATTCATGTGAACTCAGCAAACTTCATGATGATGAGGATGAGGATGATGATGGTGATGGTGATGATGAGGAGGATAATGAGGATGATGATGAGGATGGTGTGTTCATCAGAAGCTCCAGTACTCTGAACCCTTCAGGGACACTCTGGAAAAAGGAAAACTTGCTCGGTCATGTCATCGGACTGGACGCTGTTCTTTGCCCTCAGACGGCGTGCAGGTTAACGTTAGCGGTCAGCTGATTACCACAGAGTGTCTCAATC
>NC_092060.1:30933767-30978767 GCF_039877785.1 Chaetodon trifascialis
GCGGAGTGTAAGATGCTGGCAGGGAAGGCATACATGGTGCGTCATAACCAGATGGCTAGCATCGTACACCGGAACATCTGTACCGAGTGTGGGCTGGAGGTCCCAGGATCAAGGTGGAAGACACCTCCAAAGGTGATCCAGAATGACCGAGCCAAGATCCTGTGGGACTTCCAGTTCCAGACAGACAAACTGGTGATGGCAAACAAACCAGGCATAGTGGTGGTAGAACAGAAGACAGTCACAGTGGTGGATGTAGCGATCCCAAGATACCAGGAAGAACATCTGACATCTCTGTCCAAAGGAGTGCACTCCTGGGAACAGCCAAGATCCTGCGTATATATATCAAGATCCTGCGTATAGATAGATAGATAGATAGATAGATAGATAGATAGATAGATAGATAGATAGATAGATAGATAGATAGATAGATAGATAGATAGATAGATAGATAGATAGACAAAGAATCGGAGGGACAATATCCCCTTTATTGGTCACACAACGCATCCACACGCACACACACGCCATGCACTGGTGAAATTTTCCTTTTTTTTCTCCACTTTTAACCCATCCTGGTCATCCTTCCTCCATGGCAGACCAGGAGCGGTGGGCTGCCATCCGACTGGCACCCGGGGACCCAGTTCTCTTTCGTCACCATTGGTCAGGTGGTGATCTTCTTGCATGTTTTTAGTGGGGGTATTTTATGCAAATTACCCCGGGTGAGCACGGGGAGAACATGCAAACTCCACACAGAAAGGCTCTTTTTCCTCGAGCAGCAGGCACTGAAGGCATGGTGGAGGACACGCCACCAGCGCCCACAGCGGGATTCAAACCGGGACCTTCTAGCTGTGAGGCAACAGTGTTACCACTTGTGCCACCGTACCACCTTCACCTGTAAATGAAACAGGCCACAGTTTATTTTGTGTCGGCGTCACTCAGAATGTCCTTTGCTGTTACTCTGCTGACACGCTGACTCCACAGAGCTGAAGCTGAACCGTCTCCGTCTCTGTTCACAGAGAAAGTTTTACAGATACGAGACTCAAAGACAGCAGAATATTTGTATCCCCAGCAACCAGTAAACTCCGGATACAGAGGACGCCTGCAAATATGACGGTGTGTGTGTGTGTGTGTGTGTGTGTGTGTGTGTGTGTGTGTGTGTGTGTGTGTGTGTGTGTGTGTGTGTGTGTGTGTACAGCAGATGGTCTGTCACACACAGAGCTGCTTTGTGCTCAGGAACAGTTCAGGTTTCCAGCAGATGTTCTCAGAGGTCAAAGGTTACAAGCGGGAAGGAAAGAGCAGAATTCACCCACTGACGTAACACACACACACCCACACACACACACACCCACACCCACACACACACACACACACACACACACACACACACACACACACACACACACACACACACACACACACACACCCACCCACCCACACACACACACACACACACACATTAGGTTTCCATCATTCTTCACATAGACTTCCATTCATTTCCTGGAGACTGACTCTAACTTTAACTCTAGTCTTCAACCTAAAATTTAATGATTTACATTCTGTGAACTTGCATTTGTCTCACAGTGGGGACAGATTTATGTCCTCACAGTGAGTGAGTATTTCATGGACACACAGACTGGTTTCAGGGTGCAGAGCTCCCTCTGCTGGTGACAGACAGAATAACTTCATGATGGAACAGAAAAGCAGTGTGAACACAAACTGAACATCACAGGACCTTTATGCAGTTAGACCGAAGACGTTTTGAAAGACGCTCGCTCATTGTCCAAAGTTTGGCCGCTCCAACATCTGTCCACGACCTGCAGGACAATATAATGTCCTTTATCTTCTTGTCTTCATTCTTCATGTCCATTGACACAAACGCTGCGTTCACATTTCTGCTCTTATTAAACATCGTTAGAAAGCTCAGATTGTCCTGAATCCACCGATGGAAAACATTTAAAGATCCAATCACAGCAGGAGGATCAATAAACGCCACAGCAGACAAACAGACTCACCGCTGACGTCCCTCAGTGATCCACAGGCCGAAAACACGCGGACACAAACAGTCTGAAACGTCTACAAAGGTCCAAAAGATCCACTGCAGTGAAGACATTTTGTCCAGAACAGAAACATGTTGTCTCCTCTCAGGTTAACAGCCAATGAGCTCGTCTTCAGCTCGTCTTCAGTGTTTTCACCGTGTCCACCTGCACAGATACAGACGGACGCCATCTTGTCTGTGGAGTCTCAGGTTTGAAATGACACTTGACCAATCACGATCTGCCACATAAGTCCAGCAACCAGATAACCAATAATAGTCCAAATTTAACAGAAGGGTCTCCTTCTCCTCCTCTGTGTGAAGACTGAGCCAATCACAACTGACTTGCAGATGACTGACGCTTCAAATAGCCAATGAGATTCTGGACACGTCGATCAGCCTCAGAGGATTATTTACAGCTCAGTCACCTCAGACGAAGGATTCCAGAGTTTGAAGTAAAGTTACACACAATTTGAAGTAAAGTTACACAGTTTGAAGTAAAGTTACACACAGTTTGAAGTAACATTACACAGTTTGAAGTAAAGTTACACACAGTTTGAAGTAAAGTTACACAGTTTGAAGTACAGTTACACACAGTTTGAAGTAATGTTACAGTTTGAAGTAACGTTACACACAGTTTGAAGTAAAGTTACACACAGTTTGAAGTAACGTTACACAGTTTGAAGTACAGTTACACAGTTTGAAGTAAAGTTACACACAGTTTGAAGTAAAGTTACACAGTTTGAAGTACAGTTACACAGTTTGAAGTAATGTTACACAGTTTGAAGTAACGTTACACATAGTTTGAAGTAATGTTACACAGTTTGAAGTAATGTTACACAGTTTGAAGTACAGTTACACACAGTTTGAAGTAACATTACACAGTTTGAAGTAACATTACACAGTTTGAAGTACAGTTACACAGTTTGAAGTACAGTTACACACAGTTTGAAGTAACATTACACAGTTTGAAGTAACGTTACACAGTTTGAAGTACAGTTACACAGTTTGAAGTAATGTTACACACAGTTTGAAGTAATGTTACACACAGTTTGAAGTACAGTTACACTGAAACACCTCAAACACCTGAAATCAGGAGGAAACTTGGTTCATGAAGGAGTCAAAGCGAAGAGCGTCAATCCTTAAACTCAGAACATCGTCCCTGAACCTTAAGACAGAGGCAGCATACGAGCTTTCATGTGACCATCGTCTGTCTGTAGGCTTGACACCTCACACTGTCTGGAAGCTTCTTCCTCCTCCTCCTCCTCCTCCTCCTCCTCCTCTTCCCCCTCCTCCTCCTCCTCCTCCTCCTCCTCTTCCTCCTCCTCCTCTTCCTCCCCCTCCTCCTCTTCTTCCTCCTCTTCCTCTTCCTCTTCCCCCCCTCCTCTTCTTCCTCCTCTTCCTCTTCCTCCTCTTCCTCCTCCTCCTCCTCCTCCTCTCTTCTTCTTCTTCCTCCTCCTCCTCTTCCTCCCCCTCCTCCTCTTCTTCCTCCTCTTCCTCCCCCTCCTCCTCTTCCTCCTCCTCTTCCTCCTCCTCTTCCTCCCCCTCCTCTTCTTCCTCCTCTTCCTCTTCCCCCTCCTCCTCCTCCTCTTCCTCCTCCTCCTCCTACTCCTCCTCTTCCTCCCCCTCCTCCTCTTCTTCCTCCTCTTCCTCCCCCTCCTCCTCTTCCTCCTCTTCCTCCTCCTCTTCCTCCCCCTCCTCCTCTTCTTCCTCCTCTTCCTCTTCCTCCTCCTCTTCCCCCCCTCCTCTTCTTCCTCCTCTTCCTCTTCCTCCTCTTCCTCCTCCTCCCCCTCCTCCTCCTCCTCTCTTCTTCTTCTTCCTCCTCCTCCTCCTCCTCCTCTTCCTCCCCCTCCTCCTCTTCTTCCTCCTCTTCCTCCCCCTCCTCCTCTTCCTCTTCCTCCTCTTCCTCCCCCTCCTCTTCTTCCTCCTCTTCCTCTTCCCCTCCTCCTCCTCCTACTCCTCCTCTTCCTCCCCCTCCTCCTCTTCTTCCTCCTCTTCCTCCCCCTCCTCCTCTTCCTCCTCTTCCTCCCCCTCCTCTTCTTCCTCCTCTTCCTCCTCCTCCTCCTCTCTTCTTCTTCTTCCTCCTCCTCCCCCTCCTCCTCTCTTCTTCTTCTTCCTCCTCCTCCCCCTCCTCCTCTCTTCTTCTTCTTCTTCCTCCTCTTCCTCTTCCTCTCTGTGTCAGAGCTCATTGCAGCTTTTTGGAAACAAATAGCTGCTGATACCTGATCTGTTGACCAGCAGTCTGACTCAACACACTTCACTCCACCCACTGCTCCACCTGAACAACAGGTATCAGGTACTGTTACTGATGCATTCAGGGACTGTCTGAAATCATGATATCTTGTCCAGTTTCAGATATTTTCCTGCAGCAGATCAAAAAACTCAGTCAGACATGTTTCTGTGTGAGTGAGTTAACTTAAGAAGTGAAGAGTAAAACAGAGTTTTATGGACAAAGTCTGACATTAAGACACGTGCTGTCCTGTCGGCAGCAGCCTGAGATCTTCATATTTACAGGAGCACCTGAAGGCAGCAGTGTTCAGCATTGCCAGAGATTGTCTATTGAGAAGATGAGTCACTCTGTTCACATCCAGCAGCTGATCAAACACCTCAAACAGTGAGGACACGACATGAAGTGATGAAATAATAATGAAATAAAAGCCACTGAAACAAATGTCCCCGCTGCGGGACTGACGAAGGACTTTTCCAGCGGTTCTTCTTATTGGTTCCAGGGGACAAAAGGCCGGAGACACTGACTCCACGTTTGTTTAGTCTCGTCGCTCAGGGTGAGAGCTCTTCGTCTGCTGCCTCCTCTCTGCAGTGATCAGGGATCCGCAGCTGTCACGGATCCAGAGCAAAGAAAACCTGCAGCCTGCGGCATCACTCAGAGACCAGTCCAGGAGCAGCTGAGACCTCCAGGATCTCTGACTGATGTAGAGCTGAACTCCGGCGTTCATTCAGCTTCACCTCGAACCGTTTGCGCGCGGAGATGCCGGTCCAGATCCCGGACGACTCGGACTTCTCCTCATTCAAAGACCAGTGTCTGAGCCCCGATGGATGGATCAGCCGCTACAACAAGGCGGGAGTGACGGTGTGGTGCCGCGAGGAGGAGAGCAGGAGCGTCCAGAAGCTGAAGGTGAGGCTGCTCTCAGGTCAGTTCTCGCCGTCAAAGTTCACTTTCTGGAGATACGAGGTTCAGTGCGGACAGCGCTGACTGTCCACACCTCTCAGGTGAATTTAAAGAGTTAATCTGTCGATATGAAACGGTTTCCATCATCACTTTTATTCATTTTAAAACGCTCTGTGGGGATGACGTCACGACAGGTAGGGTCTCTCACTGTCTCTCAGTATTGATCACTGATCAATATTCATTCATTAGAAAAGAGGATCTGCATGACGTAAACCAACAAATGATCGGATCGTTATCACCAGCTGTCAGCTCAGGTGTGTCCACCTGCGTCAGTGAGCAGCGATCATGTGACAGATCACTGACATCGGAACAGAAGTCACGAGCCAATTCATCAATAAGTCCGACAGACTTTCATCCGCTGTCTGGACTGAAATGAAAAACCAAAGTCAAGTTTGAAGCAAAGATTCCGAGTTTTGGCTCCTCAGGTGTTTCTGATGCTTCCAGACCAGACAGGTGTGAGTAGAGGATGTGCTCTGCCCCAGTGCATGCTGGGAGAGGCTCGTGGCGCATAAACAGACGTTGAAAAGACGGTGAATGGAGGGAGACAGAGGTTCATGCTGTGCTGATCATGTCATGTTACCTTTGGAGCTGAAACAATTGATTGGTCGATCGATGAGTCGATCGACTCGTGTGGTGGTGGTGGTGGTGGTGGTGGTCGTGGTGGTGGTGGTGGTGGTGGTGGTCGTGGTGGTGGTGGTGGTGGTGGTGGTCGTGGTCGTGGTGGTGGTAGTGGTAGTCGTGGTGGTGGTGGTGGTGGTGGTGGTCGTGGTGGTGGTGGTGGTGGTGGTGGTGGTGGTCGTGGTGGTGGTGGTCATGGTCACAGTGTTGGTGGACACATGAGAGGACGCCGCTCAGAGCGCTCAGCTGACGTCCACATGGAGCTCTGCTGCTGACGGAAAGGGTGCGCTGGATTTATGACACGAGACGAGAGTGTCGCTCTGAAGCAGAACAGTCAGACGCTGCTCTGACTTGTCTCACTTTGGATGTCTCCGTCTCTGGCATGAGGGACATTGTCCGCTGTTGTCTGATGTTTTGTAAATGATGTAGCAGAGCTGCCCCATGAAGACTCGCCTTATTTCTTTATTTACTGATTGTCTTTATGGGGCTGCACTGCCTGTCACCATGGCAACAGTTGTCAATAAATCTGTGGACGCAGGGCCGGGGACAGATGCTCAACATGCGGGTTTGTCTCTCAGTGGAGCAGCTCGTGGTCGTCTGCCCGGCGGCCTCCTGCAGAGGAAAGACAAACCGGCGCTCGGCGTCAGCGTCTGAAAAATTCAGAGCGGAAAGGAAAACGTAACGGCTGGAAACCTGAGGACGGACGTGGACAGGCGTCCAATTGACAGCAGAGCTGGGAGACACTCCAGCAGAGAGAGCACTGAGACAGAAACCAGTTCACTTCCAGTTCACTTTACAACATCTGTTACTTTACTGGAGCATTTCCAGTCTGGAGACGTCGGACTCCTCTCGGATGGGTCTTAGGCGGACACGTCCAATCACCTTATTTTAACACTGTCCTCAGACACCTGAGAGCATCAGCTGTAACCTGCTGCAGCAGATCTCTGTGTAAGATAAGATAAGATAAGATAAGACTTTACTCAGATTATTATGATGGTGATGTAGACTCAGACCAGCGTCCAGGTGAAAGGTGTTGCTGCTGTCTGAAAGCTGTCAGGTGGACCTGACTTCAGCGTACTGATATAGTACTACACAGGTATATGCATACTGTAAATATACTGTACATGTACAGTATGTACATACTGTAAATGTATGTGTGTACATATGTTCGGTCGTAAAGCAGTAGGACAGACACATGTTTGTCCTGACTTGTTAATCGTCTGGGATTGAGACGTCTGGAGGACGTTGTCTGCAGCGTCTGTCTGAGACAGAGCTGGACGTGTGTCTGTAATGTGCAGCTGCTGATTGGCTGAGACGTGTTCAGCAGAAACTTTTTTGTCTCCGTGGTGATGTCTCAGACACGTCCTGATCGTCTTCATTTTGTGTCTGACAGTGTGGTTTGTCATTTTCAGTGCAGTGGACACGTCTGGACAGCAGGTTCAGCTGAAGACACTCCTGGTTGTTAGCGCCTCTATGTTAGCCAACTAACGGTTAGCTGAGGCTAACTGAGGCTAACTGAGGCTAACTGAGGTGCTTTAGAGGTTTTAGAGTTGGAGGAAAGATGAGATGTCACGCTGGAAACAAATCTGCCCAATGAGAACGAAGAAACTTCAGACAACAACAACAACAACAACAACCAGCCGCTCGTCGACACTCAGCTGTCGATCAAGATAAATATCATCCAAACACAGAGGACAGCCGCGTTCCAACACTTCTGATGGATTATATGAACAGACTTCAGGTCAGATCCAAAAATGCATTTTATTCATCAAACATGAGAGTTTATTACAAAACCTATAAATAACAGACGAAAAGTGATCAATGTGATCAACAAAGATTGAGTTTCACTGAGGTTTGACTCAGATCAGGAGGTGAGTGCATGTACAAACCCTTTATTATCTTTAATTGATCAAAAACTACAAACTCTCCACCTTCACTTCCTCCAGGCTGATGCTTTTCTTTGTTTACGTCTTCACGTAATGAACTGACAGACAAGAGACATGAAAGACAAGAGTCAAAAGGACGTGGTCTGCTGAGACAAGATGGACAAGACAACCTTCAATTCATGAACTGCAGGAAGTGGACCACAGGAAGTGAACCACAGGAAGTGGACCACAGGAAGTGGACCACAGGAAGTGAACCACAGGAAGTGGACCACAGGAAGTGAAGTGAAGGATTGAACCACAGGAAGTGGACCACAGGAAGTGAAGTGAAGAATTGAACCACAGGAAGTGGACCACATGAAGTGGACCACAGGAAGTGAAGTGCAGGTTTGAACCACAGGAAGTGAAGTGCAGGATTGAAGCACAGGAAGTGGACCACAGGAAGTGAACCACATGAAGTGGACCACATGAAGTGGACCACAGGAAGTGAAGTGCAGGATTGAACCACAGGAAGGGAACCTTTTTTTTATTTTAGAATAAAGAGATGAACAGGTGAGAGGGTTACATGTGCAAATAAGATGATCCCAATTAAAGGTTACATAGAATCACAGAGTGCAGGAGAAGAAAACAAAGTTTACCATATATTTCTGTTGCTGTTGATGATGTCTGCTGTGGTTTATCCCTTTGATGGCGCTCTGTTTGATGAAGGCAGAGCGCAGTTGGGCACATATCAGAAATAAATATGGCGACACAGGACACCCCTGCCTAATTCCACAGCCTCAATCAAAACGTGGAGACGTGAAAGTGGAACAGAAGTGGAACAAAAGAACTTACCAAGGCCAAATTTCTGTCGTGCCTGGAACATAAATTTGTGTTCAACGGTATCAAAGCTTTGCAAAAGCAAAAAATAAAATAAAGCTGTCGTCAGGGCAGAATTCAGCATAATCAGTGAGATCCAGAAGAAGTCTTACATTGTTAGATACGTCTGCCCTTCATCAGTCCTGTTTGTGTTTCATCAATAATGTCATCCAGTACTGCTTTCAGTCTTTTGGCAAAGATTCCAGCTAAGATTTTCTAATCATCATAGAGGAGACAGATTGGTCTGCAGTTATCAATGCGGAGTGAGTCCTTATCACGTTTGGGGATGAGTGTTAGAAGCCCTTGATATAAGGCAGGAGGGCGAGTTTATCACAAAATGTTTTGTAAAACTCAGATGCCAAGCCTTCAGTTCCAGGAGATTTATTATATTTAAGTTGCTGAATGGCCAATCTGACTTCTTCTAAGGTTACTCGCTTGTCACAGAGGTCCCTTTGGTCAAAACTAACAGAGCTTAACTGAGAGAGATGTCCAAAGAAGTATTTTGTTGCATTTTCATCATATTGTGATTTATATAGGTTCCTTTAGAACATTAAACATCTACATGAAGTTTCTCTGCTGCATGACTTCTGTATATTTCATCTCGCTTGTCCTGCTGCTCAGTTAGTTGATGTTTGTCATCTTCTGTTAGATCTTCAGCTTACACTGAGTAAGAGCGGCAGTCTTGGTAATTACTTTTGTTTCTTCCTCTTTTCTTAGTTTGGCCAGAGAGGATCCATACTGTCTTAGGTATTTTGCTATGTCGAACTTCAGTAGTTCCCAGTTTTTTTTGGAAACATTTATCATTCAAAGCCCTCTGCCAGTAACATTTTATTAGAAAGTGAAGCTTTTCTGTGACCACTTTAACTTTACGTTTTAGGACCAAATTGTTGAGTTTCCAATATGAGTTCCGGTAGGTACTGGCATTGGGCCTAAAGTTAATTCGAAGATTTATAGTTTTATGATCTATGAGCGGGGAAGTCAAAATGTTAACATCGATATTATTTTCATCTAGACTGCTTGAGATTAACCACTGGTCGATTCGTGATCTGCAGGTACCAGTTTTGTTAGCCCATGTCATTATCAGTTTTAGTATTATTACCATATACATTGGCCAGAAGGATTATAATGTCATCAAGTTTAATAATTAGTGTAAGAAATCTACCATTTGCATCACTCTCGGAATGTAATATAGCTCCTTCAAATGTGTTTTTCAGGGAGGTTACTCCTGCTGATGTTTCTGAATCATGTGAGAACCTTAAGTCATTTCCCTACTGAAGTTTCCAGAATTTAGTATCATCTATGATTGAGTGTGATTCTTGTAAGAAACAGAAATCGGACTTTTGTTGTTTGATAAATAAAAACAGGGCTTTGCATTTTAGATTATCACGCAAGCCTCTGGCATTAAGTGAAACCACTGATAAAGACGTTATAGGAAATTATGCAGTGAATTCAGAAATGTCAAATTAGCCTTCATGTTTCTCATCTTCATAATTAGGGCCTTTATTTCTACGTCTCCTGCAGTTAACAGATAGAAAATACAGAAATACAGTGCAATAATTCATGAACCCCCTCATCTTGAAGTTAAAAAGAGGGCACTCACGCACCTCTCTTAGGATGAGTGTGAAACAAAAACACCAGGCGTCTACGACAGATCCTGCATACAAAGACAGTCGTTCTTGCTCCGGAGGCCAGGTCACCTGCACTGTGAGGGTTTAGTTAGGGGACATTTGAAGGAGAAACTAAGTCAGTTAGTTGCCAAGGTAAGGCGATAATTGAAATCAAAAATTAGATTAGAACAAAAGTTCATTATAAATACAGGAGGAAAAAGGGAGGGGGGGGGTCTTCTTCTACTGTGCGAATTGTGCCAGTCTACGGACTAAGTTTTTCATATCATTCACTGTGACCCTTTTACCGTCAATGAGGGCATAAGAGCCTCTGAATCCGGCTTTCTTTCCTCTTTCCTCGCTTGTTCCACCAGCGGCCATAACTTGTTCCTTGCGTCTTTCATATCTTGGGTCAGATCCTCGAAGATTTTGATTTTCCTCTCCTTGAGCAGCTTAGAGGTTCGCGCATCTCTCCAGATCTTGTCCTGATGGGTGCGAGACAGGAACTGCACAATGATGCGGCAGCTGGAGTGACGGTCCTCAGAGCGGGGTCCAAGCCTGTGGACGATGTCCACAGAGAAGTGCAGCTGTTGAGCGATGTCAGGAGAGACCAGGCCGAAGATGTCGATGATGGTTTTCTTGATGTCTTCTCCGGCCACTCGGAGGTTCCATCTTCTTTGGTAAGCGTCCAGGTTATTCCATTTGTCGCGGAGCACCGCGTCTTCTTTCTCCATGTTTTGACTTGACTCTGCCGGGAGTCCACGTGGAGAGTCACATCTTCCACTTGTTCCCCCGGAAACTCCAGGGAGTCAGTGACACTTTGAAGTGTTTGTGTGTTATCTTTAACAGTGGTTTCGAGAGATTGCCTTCTGAGGGATTCCTCCTGCAGTTTTTCAGCTCTCTCCATCACTGAAATTAATGCAGAGTTTGTCACAGTTTGTTCATCGTCTCCTTCACTGGCCAATTTTTTTGATTTCTTTCCCGGCCGTCGATCTTCAATGTTTTCATCAGGTATTGTAAGTGGGTTCTCAGAGATGAGCAATCCGTCCAAAACCTCGAGTTGGTTTTCTAAGTCTTTGCGTGCATTTGAGCGCATCGCGATAGCAGGGTCTTTGTTCATTTCCGATCAGCAGCTGGGATGGTAAAAGTGACAGAGGTAGGAGTAAATCACTGCTTTTCTTTTCCTTTTTTGGAAGCAGCCTCAAGGGCTTTCACTGTATGTGATAGAGTCCATCCGAGACAAAGGAAAAAGTTTGGTCTGATTTCGCAGGGCAGGAAGGACGGGAAACTTCAGAAAAGAGAAAAATTTTGGTCTCCTTATCGTTGTATCTACTCACAGTTCAGGCAACTTTTCATTCTCAGATAGTTGCTGTTCTTAGCGTGATTTAGTTTTGGTTTATGTCGTAGAGCTTGGTGCAGTCACCTCACTGAGACACCATCACGAGGAGTCTCTGATCTTTGAGACCGTTTGATCCCAGACTGATGGTAGGAAATGGACCACAGGAAGTGAGGGACCACCAGAAGTGAAGGACCACAGGAAGTGAAGCACAGGAAGTGAGGGACCACAGGAAGTGAAGCGCACGAAGTGAACCACAGGAAGTGAGGGACCACAGGAAGTGAAGCGCACGAAGTGAACCACAGGAAGTGAAGGACCACAGGAAGTGAAGCGCACGAAGTGAACCACAGGAAGTGAGGGACCACCGGAAGTGAAGGACCACAGGTAGTGAAGCGCAGGAAGTGAAGTACAGGAAGTGAACCACAGGAAGTGAGGGATCTTTTTTTTTTTCACCACACACCATATTTACAAATATATACATAATATATACACTAATTACAAAAAAATAATATTCAGGGGTATCTCAAGTTAGTTCAGTTCATAATTCATACAATTCCTAAGGCTTTACACATTTGCACCGTTTTGACTGCTGTTTGGTTCTTGAGTCCTGTCAATGTTTCAATATAATGTCCAACTTCCATTTTAAATTGCTGAATTTGTGTTTTTTTCCAGTCCATTTTGATTTATGTATGTGGAATTTTCCAAATTTCCAAAGTTTCTTTCAGTATACAGAATAATGTCCTTTATATTTAGGCAAATTCTAAGTCCCATTCGGTCTTTAACAAACCTTTCCATTTCTATCCAAAACAGTTTAACATAAGGACAATAATAAAACAAATGAATCACAGTTTCTGGTTCAATGTTACAAAAAACACACATTTCATCTATTTCTCTAAATCTGGCAAGTATTTTTTTTGACTGGATAAATCATGTGAACAATTTTAAACGAGACTTCTCTGATCTTATTGGTGACACAATATTTTTTGTTTATATTCCATACTAACTTCCACTTGATGTTTTGAATTTTTGCCTCCCAGAAGGACTTAATAGAGGGAATTGACGTCTCCTGACAGTGACGCCTGATATAACGTTTGTTGCATCTCTTGTCAGTGAGGGTTAAATCTCCCAGCATAGGGGCTGATATTACCCGAACATTTTTATCTAAGGAGTCACATCCAAAAATTCAATACCTCCAACATTTTTACAAATCAGGTTTGGAATAATATACCACATTTTGTTCTTACCAAGCATATAGTTTTTTAACCATTTAATTTTTAAAGTCGTGTTTGAGGTGTTAAAGTCAAGAGTGTTCAGTCCACCCTGAGAGCACGGGTTACACAGGACACCCTTTTTGAGGATGTGAGGCTTGTTTCTCCAAATAAATTTTAACAACTTAGAATCAGTTTGTTTGACTAAGGCTTGAGGGACATCCAGTGCCAATGCACCATTTATAAGCCGTGAAAGGCCTTCGCTTTTTGACCACAAAACTCTGCCATATAATGAGAAATCTCGTCCAAGCCAACTATCAAATTTTTTCCCATCTTCTCCATTAACGGAATAAAATTTAAATTGGCTCGCTCTTCTTGATTTTTGCAAATTTTAATGCCTAGGTATGATACGACATCTTTCACTGGGATCTCACATATTTCAGTCAAATCAGCGGGTTTGTCCTTTAAAGGGAAGAGGTCACATTTCTTGACATTAACTCTCAAACCTGATACCTGAGAGAAGACATTCAGACATTGTAAGGCTTTTTCCACCTCACCTTCATTTTGTAAAAAGATTGTAGTGTCATCTGCCAGTTGACAGCATTTCAATTCCTCTCCATCCAATTCTATACCTCTAAAATGATATTTCTTGATATACAAGGCCATGGTTTCCATAATTAATAAAAATAAAAAGGGAGCAATCGGATCTCCTTGTTTAATCCCTCTTTCAGTGTTGAATCTGGGTGTGGTCCCATTTGGTAGTTTTACTGAACTGTTACAACCCTCATATAAAGTCTGAACCGCTCGTTTAAAATAATCACCAAATCCAAAGAAATCCAACGCATTGAACAGAAAAGAATGCCCAACCGTATCAAAGGCTTTATAAAAGTCCACAAATAAAATGAAGCTGTTATCAGAGAATAGTTCATTATAATCAGTTAGATCTAAAACTAGGCGGATGTTATTAGATTTATGCCTTCCTTTCATAAAGCCTGACTGACCGTCATCAATGATTGGATCGAGGCAGGGCTTTAATCTCTGAGAGAATATTAAAGCCAATAGTTTAGCATCGTTATTTATCAGGGTTAGTGGTCTCCAATTTTCAATTTTTAAAGCATCTTTTCCTGGCTTTGGTATTGCAGAAATAAGACCTTGACACATAGTTGCAGGCATCCTTCCAGATCATTTGCCTCTTTGAAGACCCTTAAAAGAAATTCTGAAATGTCCTCCTGAAATACTTTGAAGAATTCTCCAGTTAAACCATCGTTACCTGGTGATTTATTGTCTTTTAATTTAGAAATACATGATTTAATTTCATGTAATGTGATACTTCCATCACACATATTTTTAGATTCCTCACTTTTAAATGTTGCGTTTGACTTAATAAATAAAGAAAAGTCTGTATCATCAACATAATCATTTTTTTTATACAATGACTCATAGAATTTTGTAACAAAATGCTTGATCTCATTGGGCTCTTCTGTAATCTGGCCATTAATGTTCAATTTAACCAAAGAGGACATTTCAACATTTCTTTTTTCCAGATTAAAGAAGTATTTTGTGTTCTCCCCCTCCTCTAACCATTTTCTCCTCGATCTAACAAAGGCACCTCTCGCCTTTTCTTCATAAATGAGATCCAGGTGCAGCATATTCAAATTATCCTTGTCTTGATTACACAAATTTTCCTTACCATGTATTGCAATAATTTCCTTAATAATATTATCTTCCTTTATTCTTTTATTTTTTGCAATTTCTTTACTTCTCTGAATAGCCATTTTCCTAATGTCATATTTCATATATTCCCATTGGCCACCATAGGAATTCAGTTTTTTAGCTTTATTCCAGCAGTCCTTAATGGTCAATCTGACATTATTCAAAAATTGTTGATCTTTGAGGAGCATATTATTCAATTTCCAATAACAAGATTTGGTTTTGCTTCCTCCCACTGTATAACTCAAGTTTATTGATATATAAATTAGGTTGTGCTCTGTAAGGACTGATGGTTCTATTTTAACATCCACAACTTGGTTTTCCAAATCTCTGGATACCAACCAGAAATCAATCCTAGATTGTTTGGTCCTATCTTTAGTACACCACATAAATTGCATTTTATCTGGATTTCTGTGTCTCCATATGTCAAATTTAAACAGAGGTTGTCCACTTCAGCGGTATAATTGGCTCTTATAGGTCTTGATGGAATGCAATGCTAATAAGGGATGCTAATAAGGGATCTCTTATAGAGTTCCAATCTCCTCCTAAGATTAGCTTTGCAGTAGGAAATGTATTTATTAAACTGGATATCTCCTCTTCAAACTCCCGAAACAGTATTCTATTCTGTGAGCTGTTATTTGTGGCATAAATATTACCCATGATAAAAATAATGTCCCTTTTCTCCAGCGCTAAAATTAACCATCTTACATATTCATGTGCTTTACTTTTCAAAATATTACCACTAAATTGTCCTCTCAAAATTGCAACACCTGCGGATGTATTAGATCCGTATGACATCCAGATATTATCACCCCACTGACTCTTCCAAAAGTTGTAATCCGATTTTAATGCATGTGTTTCTTGTAAAAAAATAAAAGTCAGCCTTAAGTCTCTTACAAAACAAAAAAATGTCCTTTCTTTTCAAAATATCTCTGATACCCTGAACATTAACAGAACACACTGATAAAGACACCTTCCTTCTAATGGATTGAAAAAAAAATATGAATAAAATAAAGTGTCCACCTGAAAACTAAGGGGGCAGGTAGGCAACCATAAATATACATGCCTATCCTAACATGTCCAAATTACAGCCAAATCTTGCTGCACCCGATATTGCATTACTTCAAAACCAACCTAACTGTCAGCACGACGCTGACTTTCATACCTTCAGTTCTCTCCCGTCAACCAAAGCTTTGGCTCCGATGAAGACGGCTTTCTTCCCCTCCTTGCGCGCCGCCTCGATGTGGGGCCACAGTCTGTTTCCAGTCTCTTTGTCCTTCATGTCAAGTCTTCCCCAAACCTCAGCTTCCTGGCTGCGAGGTGCTCGGATCCCTTAGCGGTCTTCCAGATGAGGTCTTTGACTGATCTGGATGAGAATCTGATGATCACTGGCCGTGTCCTCTCTGCGTCTCTCCGTCCCATCCTTTGGGTGATGTCAATGTGAAGCTGCAGGTGGTCGCCAAGGTCTGGAGCGATGGCTCGGCAGACTTCCATCACACGTTGTTTGAGATTTTCTCCCTCCTGTTGTTTCAGAGCGTGCAGCCTCAGGTCCATCTCCTCTGGTTCCTCTCTGCCTCATTCACCTTGTCCTCCAACTCTGCGAGCTTCTCCTCGTGAGCGGAGACTGAGGTCTTCATCGTGGTCACATCAGCTTTCACATCTTGGAGCTCTTTAAAGAAAATTCAGAGCTTTCTTTTAATGCATTGATACTTTCAGTGTTTAATTTGATCAGCGTCTCCAAACCGTCTGCCTTCTTCTCTATGCCATCGGCCCTTTGGTTTATTTTGTCCACCAGCATTCTCACAATGTTGTCTTGCAGCTGAGTAAGGGTTAATTCAGTTCTCTCCCGCTGAGCAGCCGGAGTGTGTTCGGCCTCAGGTGAGGGAGTCCCCTCACCTCCGTGCGAGCTGGCGTAGCTGTGCACGTCGGCGGCAGTAATCACCTCCAAGTCTTCCCCAGCGCCGAAGAAAATCCTGCTGGTCATTTCAGGAAGAGGGAGTTCTTCAGAGGTAGTTTGTTTGTTCGTCGTCTTTCTGTCTTTTCTCCTTTTGTTACCTCCTGGCATTTCAGTTGTCCCAGCTGCAGATGTACTTTCATTAACTCTCTGCGCAGCAACTTCCTTGTTGAGTTGACTTGTGTTTTAAAAACACGAAAAAAAGCGTAGTCCAGTCTGCCAACTCTTCTTCAGTTAGCCTGCACTGTTTTGTCGACGTTGATTAATTGGCTGCTTTCAGGCGTACATCGATTTTATCAGTGGCGTCCGCAGCACGTCGCCTCGTGCGACCGACCCGCTCCTCAGTAGTACTGAGTGCTGAGTCCGTGGAGCCGGAAGTGAACCACAGGAAGTGAGGGACCACCAGAAGTGAACCACAGGAAGTGAGGTACAGGAAGTGTTTTTTTATTATTATTACAACACAAATGTAAACACAAAGAGTCATGTAAAGGCAGTATTACAAACATATATATGAAGAGGGTGAAATTAAGTAATATAAACACATTTCATATTAAATCAGGGAATTTTAAGTATTTGATAAACAAGTCTGATATTTTTATGGCTTTGTTGTTTGATGATGTTGTTATTGTATTAACGTATTGTTTGAGTTCATTTTCAAAGTATTTTCCATTTGGTTTTCTCTTTGCCCATTTTGTTTTGTGAATGTGAAATTTGCCCAGCATGATGCGGGAAAGGTCGTGGGGTATGGAGGGCTTTTCACAGTGAAAGAGGATGTGGCTTTCCTGGAGGCCGATCCTGTGTCCGCTTTTGTCGTGGATTAGATTTTGTATATGAGTCCAGAGGTTTTTACTGTATGAGCACTGATTAAAGAGGTGGAAGATGGTTTCTGGTTCTGTTTGGCAGAAATCACAGCTGTAGTCTATGTTTAATTTAAATCTCTCCAGGGTTTTTTTTGCCAGATATACATCACGACAGATTTTGTATGCTATTTCTTTGACTTTGTTGTGAATGAGCAGCTTGTCGCCAACCAGCCACGCCCCCTCCAGTTTATTTCCCATACAGTGAATTCCAGTAAGAGTTGGCTGCCGGTCGATTTGAGGGTTGAATGAGATTCCTGATCAATTTATTTGAGCAGATTTTAGTTGTTATATCTATGTTATGGATGAACAGTTTGGCATCATTTTTGTGTGTATGGATGGAACTGGGAACCTTTCAGGAGCTGCAGAATTCCCATTGGTATTGTATTGGAAACTGTGTAATCTCTTTGTGAGATTGTGAGATGGTATTTGTCAATAAATTGGTTGTAAGATAAGATTTGTCCTTGTTCATCAATTAACTGATGAACCCATAATATCCCCTGATCAAACCAAGCTTTGTAAAATACTGTTTTGTTTCTGCGCTGTATGTGTTGGTTGGTCCAGATGTAGCAGCTGGTTGGCGAGAAGCTGCGTTTGTAGATCAGCCCTCAGGAAAGCAACGCCTGTTTATGGAAGTTTGATAACTTAATTGGTATTTTGTCAATTTTAAAATTACCCTTGAGTAAAAAGTGAATTCCTCCTAATTTATTGAATAGATAGTTTGGAATTGCGTTCCACGTATTGACATTTTCTCTGACGAGGCGACATAACCAATTAATTTTGAACATATTCATAGTTTCAAAACGTAGAACTTCCAACCCTCCATTTCCCCTCAGGTTACAGAGAATCGCTTTTTTTAGATAATGGCCTTTGTTTCTCCATATGAAATTAAAAAGCATTTTATCCAGTTCTTTACATGTTTACAGGTAAATCCATTGACAAAGACATGCATACAGACCTTGATATTCCTTCAGCTTTAGCTAATAAAACTCTGCCATAAATGGACAAATCTCGCATTAAGTACATATTAAACCTTTTCTTTACTTGATTGATGACGGAGTTGAAGTTCAGATCAGATCGATTGGACTGTTTTTTTATTGTTACCCCAAGGTAAGTAACTGTGTTCTTGACAGGAATACCACAGACTTGTGGCAAGCTACAGGTTTTAAGTGGCAACAATACAGATTTTCCTAGGTTGATAGTTAAGCCAGATACATCAGAGAATTCTCTAATACAGTTTTACTACCTTACTTTTACTACCTTCTGTTTGAGTCCTGATAAAAATAGCAGTGTTGTCCCCAGTTGTGATATTTTAAATTCTCTGTCAAAAGCACAGATACCGTGAAAGCTTGTCATTTTAGCTTGTGCAGCCAACATCTGTGCTACAAAGAGGAACAGGTACGGGCTTAGAGGACAGCCCTGTTTTATTCCTCTGTCCATATTGAATCTAGGAGAGGTTCCATGTTGGAGTTTTACTGAGCTGTTGCATCCCTTGTATAAAGTTCCAATGATAAAGATAAATCGTTCTCCAAATCCAAATGTATTGAGTGTTTTTACTATGAGCTGGTGGTCTATGAGGTCCAATATTAATCTTACATTAATAATTATACTTCTGCCTGCCATAAACCCAGATTGTTCCTGATCAATAATTTCTCCCAATCCAACCTTTAGTCTCTGCGCAAAGATGGAGGCAAATATCTTAGCATCATTGTTCAATAAGGTTATTGGCCTCCAGTTTTCTGTGTTCATTTTGTCTTTGTTTGGTTTGGGTGTTAATTTCTGAGTCCTTGCTGCATAGAAGGTGGGAGTTTGCCTTTGGTGATTGATTCTTTAGAAAACACATGCAAGAAACGGGGTAAGGGCATCCTTGAAGCTTTTGTAGAATTCGCCAGTAATGCCGTCATTTCCAGGAGATTTATTGTCTTTTAGTGAGTCTATAGCTTTAAGTATCTCATAATTAAAGATTTTTTTGGTCACACAAGTCCTTAAGTTTGTTGTCAGTTTTTTAAATATTTTGATTTATATTTTGGCAATACACATCCATTTGCTTTTCATCAAGAGTTCGTCTGGAGTACAGTTCTTCATAAAAGTTTGAAAGAGTTAGAGATCATTGATTCCTCTTCACAAATCGTACTTACTTTTAAGTTTGGTCACAGAAGACATTTCTGCATTTCTTTTTTCAAGGTTAAAGAAATACTTAGAGCACTTCTCACCCTGCTCTAGCCATTTTCTTCTTGATCTAATCAAAGCACCTCTAGCCTTTTCTTCATAAATTAAATCTGTGCAGATTGTCGTGGGGTTCACTGGCCTCATGCTCAGGCGGCTTTTCTTTTTCCGTTAAGTTCATAATTTTTGTAACGATTTGGAGTTCTTTTTCTCTTGTTGTTTTAGACATTTTTTGCGCAATACTATAGCCAATCTTCTGATTTCATATTTTAATAACTCCCAGGACTCTCCATACAAGCTGGTAGTCACTGCTTGTCTCCAGTACTTCTCAATAAGCTTTTTTATTTGGCTTTGAAAGTCCATCCATCCATTTTCTATGCCGCTTGTCCCTTTCGGGGTCGCGGGGGGGGGGGGGGGGGGGGCTATCTCGGCTGTCAACGGGGTACACCCTGGACCGGTCGCCAGCCGATCGCAGGGCACATACACACACCATTCACATTCACACTCACACCTAGGGGCAATTTAGAGTCACCAATCAGCCTAATGAGCATGTTTCTGGTCTGTGGGAGGAAGCCGGAGAGAACCTACGCATGCACGGGAACAACATGCTAACTTCACACAGAAAGGCCCAACCCGGGAATCGAACCTGCGACCTTCTTGCTGTGAGGCACGCGCACTACCTGCTGCGCCATCGTGCAGCCCGCTTTGAAAGTCATGATTTTGAATTAGTGTTCTATTTAATTTCCAGTAGTCTGTGTTAATTTGTGGTCTTTTTGACAGGTTTATCCTAATTGAAATTGCTTTGTGGTCTGTGAAAATAGTGGGTTCGATGTCTGTTCTCTCTACATTATCAGTTGTGCTGGCTCAGACCAGCCAGAAGTCAATACGAGTCAATACGAGACTGCATCTTTAGTACTCCATGTATACATTTTATCATTTGGATGTTTATGCCTCCATATGTCAGTTAAGTTTAATCTGCTACGTACATTATCTAGCTCATTCATTGCTCCTTTAGGTGGCTCGGTGCCTGCTGCTCGAGGAAAAATAAGGGGCCTTTCTGTGTGGAGTTTGCGTGTTCACCTGGAGTACCCTCCATGAAAAATACTAAAAACATGCAAGAAGATCACCACCTGACCAATGGTGACAAATGAGAGTTGGGTCCCCGGGCGCTGGTCGACCGGCAGCCCACCGCTCCTGGTCTGCCGTGGAGGAAGGACTGACCATGGATGGGTCAAAAAGCGGGAAAGAATTGCATGGCGTGTACAGTTTCCCTCCTTAACTATGCATGTTGTGTGTAATGTGACGAATAAAAGGAATTCTTATTTTTTGTAGGGAATTTATCAATTTCATCAGTCAGTCCAGTCAGTCTGAATCAAAATGTTCCTCTGTATGATTAGTGATATCTGTCCAGTATTTTAGTAAAGAGACAAGAAAAGCTTAAGTTTATAAGGCATTACGTTCACATGTTTTTCGTAGTTTTGGCACATTTGGTGTGATCTTACGTCACGCAGTCTCCCTTCGTCCGTCGACGTAGGCGAATGGCCCCCTGAAGCCGGCTCTCTTGCCCTCCTTGTGGGCCTGCTGCACCTGGGGCCACAGCTGGTTTAGGGCATCCTTCACCTGTTGCATAAGGTCTTCAAAGACCCTGATCTTTGCGCTCCTCGAGCACCATCGCTGTCCTGATGTCCCTCCAGACGCGATCCCGGTGGGCTCTGGATAAAGAGCACAATGATGTTACGGCTGGACCTCTGATCGCCGGACCGGGGGCCCAGCCGGTGAGCGACATCCACCGTCAGCTCCAGCTGCTCCTTGATTCCCGGGGAGACCTGTCCAAACAGGTCGGTGATGATCTTCCTGGTGTCCTCACCGGCTGTCTCGGGGATCCCGGCCGCCCGAAGCTTCCAGCGCCTCCTGTATGCCTCCAGCTCGGCGCACTTCTCCTGCAGCTCCGCTTTCTCCTTTTGCAGTGCAGTGCCTGTCGTCTCCAAGGTGTGAACTTTTGTTGTTACTTCTTCCGGCTGCTTCCCCATGCCATCCAGGGTGTCTTTGACCTCTTTCACAGAGTTTTCCACAGAATGTGTGCGTTTAAGCATTTCCATCTGCAGCCGTTCAATTCTTTCAATTGCAGCAAGAATGAGGGCGTTCAACGTCCTCCACACTGGCTAAAGTTTTGGATTTTCTAGATGGTCTGTTAGGTTGGCTGGCAGTGCCTGAAGCATCTGTAGTGGAAGCTTTCTTGAGCTCCTCGTCCATTTTTCCTGAATTGTTCATCCATAGCTTTTCTCGCATAAGAGTGCATATCCTGAATATTACTCATACTTGACCAAAAGGCAGCAGATAGTGTCTAAATGAGGCTTGTGTCGCCGAAGTGCAGCGTTCAGGCTCACCCACACAGGTGCGTTCATTTAGCCCAATCAGCACAGCTGCTCCATTTCTCAATCTTAAACCTTAAAACTTTTAGGTCTTTATGTCTTAAAGCCCTTTCGAGGTAAGGCAGATGACAGTTTACCGAGTTAGGTGCATTACACGTGGTTTCTCACAGCACCGGCATGCTGTTCCCCTCACAGAGCAGAGAGTTGCCAACCATACCGTCTGCATTTAACACGAATACCATGAAACCCTTCAGTATTACACGATGTGTGAACCACAGGAAGTGAACCACAGGACCACAGGAAGTCACTGTGGAGAGATGAACGACGACGACTGAGCGACTTGCGCACACACACAGACACAAAAGCAGCGCTGATGATGAAGATGATGATGGCTCCTGCTTTAATAATTCAGGAGGTCTTTCTGGAGCAGCGAGGCGCTTCCCCTCACTCATGAATAATTCAGATCTCTGGAGCTCACGTCTCAAACGGGAGAAGCAGAAATGTGACAAGAGGCTCTACCTGTGGACAGGTGCTAATTAGCCGTCCGAGCTGTTAAACTGGGCGCCTGTAATGTGTCAGAGAAGAAGACAGATGTCAGTTTGATCTCTGTGTCCAGTGCTGAGACACGTTTAGCCTAGCTTAGCACAAAGACCAGAAGCAACGCCTTTCACAACACAATGTTGTTACCTGAACAGATGCACCATCGCGATCCGATAAATGTTAGCATTAGAGAGTTATGGTCATTAATGTGTTTTGTGAGGTCACAGTGACCTTTGACCTTAACATTTTAATCAGTTCATCTCTGAACTCTTCATCAGTGATCAAACACACTTATTCAGCACTGCAGCAGTTTCTCTTTCTTTGTGCTAAGCTAAGCTAAAGTGTCTGCCTGAAGATGTTCTTCTGTGTTGCTCTGTTCTCTAGTCGCTGTTGTTTCCTTCACCTTGTGTTCGCTGATGAGCGTTTTATTTGTGAAGTCCATGAAATGAGCCGACTGAATAATTTGTGATTGAAACTGAACGCGAGCTGCAGGTCACAGCGTCAGCGCTCTTTACTGAAACGTCCACACAGAGATGAGACGTAGGGACTGCTGGTGAGTGACTGACAGACAAAGACGTGACGCTCAGCGCTTCATGAATCATTAACGCCGCAGCAGAGCCGTGCTGATTGAGTTACACGGAGCGTTTTACAGCGTTGACCCTCACAATATCTGATGACCGCAGCTCAGCCGAGCCCAGCACTCCTGTAAGACTACAGCAGTGGAAAAAGGTGACGTCCTGCAGTGACGTCCAGACCTCCGAGGAAGAGGAGGAGGAAGAGGGAGGCTGTGTTTTCAACCTGCCCGTCTGTCAGCGTCACCTCTAAAGAATGAGCAGCTTTGACTGAAGTCCGGTGGAAACGCCTCCTCCGTGTTGTTCGAGATGAGATAAAAGACCCATTTTTTTCTTCTCTGCACAGATTTAAGCTCAGATTTGTGTTGAAGCCATAAAAGTGAACGCACGGCACTTCAATTCATTGTCTTCTGTCCTGGTTTCTTGTTATTTCAGGGCTGCTTCTTTACTTATCCAGTTTTTTACATCGAAAATAAAATCCATGCCAAAATAAAACCGTCTGGCAAAAACATGACAGAAAATCAGCAAAAAGGTCAAAGTACAGCAGAAATAAGAGAAAATGTAGTGGAAATACAGCAGACGTTGAGGTCCAGATCTTCACGATGTCCTCCTCACATCATGATTCAGTGTCATATGAAGTATGTCTCAGTGGGGACGATTGATCCAGAGACGCTCAGTGTTTTGCTGCTTTGTTTCACTGCTTTCAATAACTGCCATCATTAATCATGAAAGGACAGAGGGCTCAGAGATGAGCCGGATCGAGTTCGGACACCTGAATAGAGGGATTTCTGGTTCCTGGTCTTCAGCTGTCGAACATCAGCACTTGATCTCGTCAAGTTCGTTAAACAGAGGGAATGGACTGCTGGTGTCAGCAGGTGGGATTGCTGCATACAGCTGGGTGTCATTAGCATGAAAAGGCTAATTAATATGATATTATGCAAATAACATCCCCAAGAGGAAGCGCGTAAACAGGAAACGCTGAAGGACCTAAAGGGGAGCCCTGTGGACCACCACAATGATCCAGCAGAAAGAGTTTGTGGCTCAGGTTGGATTTGAACCAGAGTCGGGCTGTCATAGATGCTGAGCCACATGTGAAGATGACTGAACATTTCCATTGTGCTTCCCTTGCTAAGACTCATGGGATATGTAGTCAGAGGTCAGAGAGATGTGTCTGCTGTTGGGGAGCTGCTGGTTCTGAGCTGACCTGCAGGCTGAATGCCGAAATCCCAGCCTGCCTGATAAGATAGCTGATGAGGGGCCTTCGAGCATCAGTCCATCCAGGAAATTAAGCAATCAATTCCAAACAAGAGTTTCGTCCATTCAGGACAATTTCAAATTTAGATCAGATGACTGACAGCAAATAGATAGCAAATGCTCCAGACAGGCGCAGGTGAGAGCTGCAGGTGAGAGCTGCAGGTGAGAGCTGCAGGTGAGAGCTGCAGGTGAGAGCTGCAGGTGAGAGCTGCAGGTGAGAGCTGCAGGTGAGAGCTGCTGACAGAACGAGCAGCAGGTGTGCTGAGAGAACAGCGCCAGGTGCCTCTGCTGGACAGGTGGGGGATGACAGAGTCTGCAGGGTTTCGGTTTTTCTAATTATTTTTTCTCTGTATTTGTGTTTAACTTGTATATTTTATTGAGATTTGTGGGATTTGGTCCATTTCTTATTTTATTGATTGTTTGATCAGTAAAATCATAGCTAACTCAACTCAAACAGTCGTCTCAGAATTTGATCCTTTTTTCCTGGTGAGGAGCACAGTGTGAAATTATTGGCAAATTACAGACATAAAGAGTTTCCAGGTGAGCGATTCTGTTAAAAGCTGTAAAGCAGCAGGTTTCTCACACTGAGGGATGAAGGACCTTGAGCTGCTTCAGATGTTACACAACACGTCCTACACAGCTACTTTTAGAGCTCTGCGGCTTCTTTCAGATATTTCTCCTCAGTGACTCCGTCCAGCTGATTTAAGGCTGCATTAAAATCCATCTGCAGCTCAACAGCAGAGGCACTGACTCCTCCTCACCTCTTCACACCGACACTCATTAAAGGCAGTGAAAACCATTGTCTGAACTAAACCTACCAGTCTGCATGTTCAGCAAATGGGTTTGTAGTAGCATACTTCATTAGAAACAGGCTGGTGCAGTGAAATCCTGCTCAAAGGCTCTCATCAGTAAACACGACGTGGTCCAAGAAACCGTCTGCAAACTGTGATGCTGGTATGTTGAAAATAAGGTCAAACAGTGTTGATCGTGTTCCAGTCCGCAGCCTCAGAGCTGTGCTGTGTTTCCTTGCAGTTCCTTTAACATCCACTAGATGCTGCTGTTATCAAACTGACTCACCTGGAGCGAATGACAAAACCAGCAAGTCAGAACACTCAGTGGACTCAGTGAGTCCTGATGCAGTCAGGCATCCTGCTGTTGATCACATTTGGGTCTTTAGAGGGAACCCGTTTCTTCAGCATCATTTTGATGACATCGTGCAGCTTCCAGATCTGCGTCCACTCTGATGTTTCTGTACCAAGAGCAACGATGCTCTGTTCATGTGATCCCTGCTGACTGAAGCCCGGTGATCCGGTCAAAGCATCCACAACAAGAAGTAAGTGGACCTTGAGTGGAGATTGTTTTGTCAGTGGGCTGATCGTCTGTCTCTCTGTCTGTGTCTCAGATGAGGATAGTGTGTAAGGACGTGACGGCAGAGACCCTGTATGACGTCCTCCATGACACCAGCTACCGCAGGAAGTGGGACACCAATATGATCGACACGTATGACATCGGAAAGCTGACCGTCAACGCCGACATCGGCTATTACTCCTGTCAGTTCCTCTCTGCTTCTCAGTAACAATGATTGGACTGTGGGATGTGAACCACCCAGGAGCTAGCATCGTTAGCATCTTGTGACCTTTGATTAGCGCTCACCGCTTTGACTTGTACAGTTAAGACGTGTTTCAGTCCTGAATGTCAGTGTCTTAATGTTTTTTGTGCATGTTGTTTGAAGGGAAATGTCCGAGCCCTCTGAAGAACAGGGACTTCGTGACCATGAGGTCTTGGCTTCCTCTCGGCAGCGACTACCTGATCATCAACTATTCCGTCAAACACCCGGTGAGCATGAACATGTACATCCATTTACACTGTCGCACACTTTGAACTGTTTCTCAAGCTGAGTCTGTTCATCAACCAGAGCCAGACTGACTGACTGATACTGGACTGATACTGATACTGGACTGATACTCGACTGATACTGGACTGATACTGATACTGGACTGATACTGGACTGATACTGATACTGATACTGATACTGATACTGATACTGGACTGATACTGATACTGGACTGATACTGGACTGATACTGATACTGATACTGGACTGATACTGATACTGGACTGATACTGGACTGATACTGATACTGATACTGATACTGGACTGATACTGATACTGATACTGATACTGATACTGATACTGGACTGATACTGGACTGATACTGATACTGGACTGATACTGATACTGGACTGATACTGGACTGATACTGATACTGGACTGATACTGATACTGGACTGATACTGATACTGGACTGATACTGGACAGATACTGATACTGGACTGATACTGATACTGATACTGATACTGATACTGATACTGGACTGATACTGATACTGATACTGGACTGATACTGATACTGGACTGATAATGGACTGATACTGATACTGGACTGATAATGGACTGATACTGATACTGGACTGATACTGGCCTGATACTGGACTGATACTGGACTGATACTGATACTGATACTGATACTGATACTGATACTGATACTGATACTGGACTGATACTGGCCTGATACTGTTACTGGACTGATACTGATACTGGCCTGATACTGCTACTGGACTGATACTGATACTGATACTGATACTGATACTGGCCTGATACTGCTACTGGTACATGAGATAAAACTTTAGACATAGATCACTTATAAGTAACTCATCTCATCTTTTTCTCCATGCATCCCCTCAGCAACATCCTCCCAAGAAGGACTTTGTCCGAGCCGTGTCCCTGCTGACCGGATACCTGATCCAGTCCAACGGATCCAACTGTTCCACCCTCTACTACCTGACCCAGGTGGACCCCAGAGGTGAGGCACAAACGGGACACAGCCTTCAGAAACTAAGACAGACTAAGCTTCTGCTTTATCTCCACTGTGGGTACAGCTGGACTCCACTGTGTGTGTGTGTGTGTGTGTGTGTGTGTGTGTGTGTGAGAGAGAGAGATATGACCTGTGTACATGTACAGCTGTAAAACCTAAACCTGAACTGAACTTGAATGTTGAATGTTCACCTTTAAACCAGGTCTGACTCCTGAGGCCGCCCCTTCAAGAGGCAAAGACGTTCAAATGTCCTTGAAGGTGTCCTATAAACGTGACGTGCTGTCTCGTCCTCTCTGTCTGCAGGTTCGTTACCAAAGTGGGTGGTGAACAGAGTCTCTCAGTTTGTGGCTCCAAAGGTAAATCTGCAAATACGAGATAAACGAAACGCAGCTTGTTAATCTTCCTCTCGGAGCTCTTCATCGGGTGACTGTGTCTTTGTCCTCTCAGGCGATGAGGAAGATCTACAAGGCGTCTCTGAAGTATCCGGAGTGGAAGAGGAAGCACAACCCGCACCTGAAGCCGTGGATGTACCCGGAGCAGAACTCGCTGCCGTGCATCAGCGTGACGGAGCTGACGGTGCAGCGAGCCGACTCCCTGGAGAACATCGACGAGAGCAGCCTGAGCGAGGAGAAGACGCACCACAGCGACGACGAAGAGACTTAAACATCCACGCAGACTCAAAGCATCAACTCTTCCTTTGATTTTCCGTTTGTTGGTTTGTTTGTTTGTCACACTGATGAGCGCCAGACTGCAGCACGAGTCTGACTGTTTTACCTGCAGATACCTTTGTTCTTCTTTCAGGGTTCAGCTCTTAAATGTTCACATGATGCAGCTTCATGTTCAGTTCAGCTCAGGCAGCTAAAGTCACCTCATTCCTGCAATGACAGACAGCTCTCCTGTCCCTTCCTGTCCTGCCCTGCCCCACCCCGCCCTGTCCTGTCCTGTCCTAGTTGAAGCATTGTGAGGACTTTCTGTGCATGTTTAGTTCAGCTTGTGGCCTGCAGTGAATCCCAGTTCTCTGTTTGTTGGGGGGGGGGGGGGGGGGTGAAGGTTGTGGTGGATGAATGGGTTAAATGCAGGACTTCAATCAGGCTTTGTGTCCCGCTGAAACCAAAAGTCGATGTTTCAGGTGGTGGTGGTGGGGGGGGTCTCCAGCTGTGTGATCAGGTGTCAGGACAACATGACTCAGTGTTTGACATCTGTAAGGTTACACTGGCAGATTATCTGTGTTCTGAAATGGCTCCTGGTTCTCTGATCCTTGACCCAGATTCTTCACCGTCCTTCAGTTTTCTGTTTCATTCTGTTTAATACAGACAGTTTCAGTCCACTGAGACATTTCTGTCCTCCTGTTTTCCACATAGTTTAACATGAGCGGACCAGCATTAAAGTCAGTTACACAGTCATGGCAGGAGTCTGGTCCTGGTCTGTAGGCTGGTCCTGGTCCCGGTCTGATCAGAGCTCACCTTCCTGCTGCTGTAGCATTTTAGCTGCTAACTTTTCGATGCTAACAGTCGGATTTTACTGATCTTTGTGGTTCGGCTTTTCTGCATCAGGACTGAACAGAGGGGAGTCAGGGACAGCGGGATAAGGCGAGCCAAACCCGTTACCTTGGCAACAGGAAACAGTCTGTGACGTGACCATAAATGTAGAAAGTTTTTCACTGAGGGAAACAGACACACGAGACACGAGGTGAGCGAGCTGATGATCGAAACGCTGCTGAAGGTGAACCATCGAGACGTCCAACTAGCTGAACCAGTCCAACCTGTCCAACCAGCTGAACCAGTCCAACCTGTCCAAACATCTGAGCCAGTCCAACCAACCTGACCAGTCAAACCAGTTGACCCGGTCGAGCTGAACGGCCCTCATACAGACCTAGAGTCAGTGGCCTTCAATGCTCTGACTGACTCATCTGTGTCAGGTGTACCTCTGATTGTCCACCTCTCCCTGAACCTCCCTGTGATCTGACGTCTGATCTGATCTTCTGACTCTTTATCAGAGTAAAACAAGCTGCGAAGACTTTGAATATATTATTTGTTGTTGCTGAATGTCACATGATGATGATGATGATGATGATGATGATGATGATGATGGTGACGATGTGTGTGTGTTCGGTGTGTGAGGTGTTTGCAGTCTTCAGACTCAGTTTTCTTTTCTAGGTTTGCTCAAGCACAAATTAGAAGTACTTTATTTGAGTATTTCCATTTTATACATCTATATACTTCTACTCTGTATCTCAGAGTTAAATATTGTACTTTTACTCTTTACTCAGCTTTAGTCACTCTTCAGATTCCTTCCTGTCCAGTGAAAAGCTCGTATCTCCAGCTGCGTTGATGTTGAATGTTTGGATGAACTGAAGGATGAAGAGTTCCTTCATGTCTGGAGATTAAAGCACCAACAGGATATAAAGTAGTTCAATGAGCTCCAGCTGAAACATCTAAAGCAGTGACATGAATGAACACATGAATGCAGCAGGAACATGAATCCACAGACAGCAGAGAGAAACACTCTGACAGGAACACTGTGCTCACACCACGAGGTTACTTCAGGTACTTCAAGTACAGTACAGCTGATAATATTTTTACTTCAGTAAGGTTTTGAGTGCAGGACTTTTACTGGCAGTGAGTATTTTCACTGTGTACTATTAGTGCTGAATAATAAATTATTATTAGAACATAGTTATACTCAGAACTCACAGTTCACCTCTACTATTAGACGATGGCCCCTAAAACTTTACATGATTTACATGATGATTCTATGATCAGAGAAACATGATCTTCATCTTCATCCTCATGTGAACGTGTGTGCATCTGACCACAGGGTGGCGCTGTTGGGAACGTGTAAATAACATGAGAAGCCTATGGGAGTGTGTTTCTTGTGTCAGGTGCTTAATCGCTTTGATGTGTACGCTTCACTTTGATGTGACTGAATCAGATCTGATGAGGTTGTTCAGTCTTGAAGTATTTCAGCTACTCACGTGTTTCACGTCAGGAGGAATCAAAGTGTCCTCGGTGGTCTGAGGGTTTGTCTTCTTTACCTGCAGCTCTGACCCAAAGCGTCCAATGAGAGCAAGCTGGCTGAAGCTGCAGAGAGTTCCTGCAGGCGGCCGCTGAGCTCGTTCTTCCTGCAGCCTGCAGGAAAAGCTCATGTGGACTGCATCCTCGTTTGGTGCCTGAAGAATGCCGCTGGGCTCCGGGTCCTCTCCACGCTGTATTGTCTCAGGCGCTTCCTGTTTCCTGTCTGCAGCGCTCTGATTGTTGTTTGGCAGCGAGGAGGAAACTCCACCGCTGTCCAGCTTCTTACTGCTCACAGAGGACAGGACGCAGTGTTCGCTGAGGACTTCCTCACTCACCCTGCTGTCCACAGGCGGGACACATGAGTCCTGTTCAGGGTGAGGTCCTGACTAGCTTCAGGGTGGTTTCAGAGAGGCCTTTGACTTCACTTCCTGTCCAGCTTCTGTTCCTCCAGCTTCAGTCATCTCTGATTCTACGTTTCTGTCATCTGAGACCAAAGTGTTCGTCCTCCTTAATCTGAGACTGGTGAAAGCTTAAAGTACCGTTTACCGGCTGTTTAGAAAAACTGCAATTCATGTATATTTCCAGATATTTCCATGTATATTTCCAGATATTTCCATGCTGTCATCATCTTTCCTTCTCTTTAGCTTTAATTTCGACTCTGAGAAATCACCTCAAATAAACTCTTTTATTGTGAAAAGAAACAGGATCAAGTTTTCATAAAAATGTGTTGATTATTTCAGAGCTTCATGCTTTTATTTTGGATCATTATTGAATAATGTTTTATTCACAGCGAGGTTGCGTCTGTAGTAACTAAGTACTTCAAGTCAACTACTGTACGTCAGTACAATTTTGAGGTACTTCCCTTGAGTATTTCTGTTTTCTGATACTTTCTACTTCCAGTCTGCTCCGCTGCAGTTCAGAGGGAAATATTTAACTTTTTACTGCTTGATTACTTTGCAGATGAATAAATCAGAATAGATCAGTAATGAAATGATTTGTTGTTATCGATGAAACCACGCAGCAGATTCTGAAGGCAGCTCCACATTCAGCAGCTGCAGCATTAAAGTGATGAACACATGAATGCATCAGTACTTAGAATGCAGTAATGAGAGCAGAGGACAGAGGGCGGGCTCTCCACAGGAAACCACACGGAAACTTCAAAATAAAACTACACCTTTAATACAGAGCGGAAGCACTGAATACATCCTGTCTTGATGCTTTTGTTTTGAAGCGTGTAGCCGAAAGTTTCAACAGTCAGTGTTTTGCGTAACTTGACGTTGTTGAGAACGGAGAGGAGTTTCTCCTCCCAGAGTTCCCAGTCCGACCGAGAGCCGCTCCGGACTGTGCTGGTCTTTTCAAGGGGACTAAATCCTGACCAGAGACCAGAGGGGTCAGAGATCAGAAACCGGAACGGATCAGAGACCAGGGATCAGAGACCAGAGACCGGAGCGGATCAGAGGTGAGACACTTGAAACCTTTTGATTTGAAGCAGTTGATGGGAGCCGGTCGTCCGGTGAGTCCTGCAGGAAGCTGCTGGTCCCGCTGTCAGTCCTGCACAGACCCGGCACAGACCCGGTTCTGTGAGTCTCTGCTGTGTTTGTGCGCTCTGAACTGACGGAGTGATGCTCAGAGTACTGAAGGTACAAATACTCAGTATTCAGTATTCACTGCACAGTACTGAAGGTGCAAATACTCAGTATTCACTGCACTGCAGAGTACTGAGAGTATAATTCAATTCAATATACCTTTATTTGGCCCGCGAGGGGAAATTCCAAAAAAATACTGAGTGTTCCCTGCAGAGTACTGAGAGTATAAATACTCAGTGTTCCCTGCAGAGTACTGAGAGTACTGAGAGTATAAATACTGAGTGTTCCCTGCAGAGTACTGAGAGTATAAATACTGAGTGTTTCCTGCAGAGTACTGAGAGTATAAATACTCAGTGTTCCCTGCAGAGTACTGAGAGTATAAATACTCAGTGTTCCCTGCAGAGTACTGAGAGTATAAATACTCTTTATACTCTTACTCTCTCTTACTCTTTATACTTTAATTTTCTTGTCCAGATTTTGAATCAGTGACTTGATGAAACATTTCAGCTGCTTTGATTGACGGTGATGATGATGATGATGATGATGGTGATGATGATGATGATGGTGATGATGATGGTGGTGGTGGTGAAGAGTCAGTGTTGTGTTCAGGCGTCAGACCAGAGAGTCGTTCAGGAGGGCGTTCACTCGCAGCACAAACATCCTGTAAAGAGGAAACTCGGCTTCCTGCTTCAGCTGGACCCCGTCGCAGTGACCCCCCTCACACCTTAACCCCGGACCACCTTCTTCTTCTTCTTCTTCTGCTTCTTCCTCTGCAGTGGTGGAATATTGCCGCCCTCCTCCTCCTGGATCAGGTGTTGCTGTGTTAGTTTTAGCCTCCACCTGTCGGTTCAGACCTGAACTGTGGAGGACTTCCTGTCTGTCCGGGTTCTGACAATTAATAATTATAATTATAATTATAATTATAATTATAATTATAATTATAATTATTATTATTATTATTATTATTATTATTATTATAATAATAATAAGAAGAAGCTCTCTGTAACCTCAGCCAGAAGAAGAAGAAGAAGAAGAGGAAGGTGTCTGGTCAGGTCGGCCTTCATCACAGTCTCTATTCTCTGAGTCCAGATGTTGAGTTCAGGTCTGTTGAACAGGACAGAGTACTGTGTGTACTGCGTGTACTGTGTGTACTGCGTGTACTGTATGGTGCTGATTTTTCTGGATCATCAGTACGACTGCGCGTCGCATTTGAGGTACTTGTACTCTGAGTATTTCCATTTCGTGCTCTTGTCTCTTACTCTCAGAGGGAAGTGTTGTACTTTTTACTCGATTACATTTATCTGACGCTTTAGTTACTTTGCAGACTCAGATCAATACTCTAAGTGGTTATCAGTGATGATCAGACTGTATTGATCGATGGAGGAGGAGAATTCAATAATCAGATGAGCTCCAGTCTTATGATGAATACATGAATAATAAATCATAACCGATCGTAATAATCCATCATCCAGTCATATCGTATGTATGACTCCACTCTGCATGACAAGTACTTGTGCTTTTGGTACTTATTTTGATGCTAGTACTTTTGTACTCTCCTGTGCATCACATGTTGAATACAGAGTATTTCTACACTGTGGTATTACTGCTCGTACTGTAGTACTTCTACCACCACTGTGTGGCTCCTCTTACCTTCATGTGTACTTCAGTACACTTAGAGTACTTCAAGTTTTAAAGAGAAGCAGCTTGAATGCCAGAGTTTGATTGATTGATTGATTGATTGATTGATTGATTGATTGATTGATTGATTGATTGATTGATTGATTGATTGATTTTAGGTAAAGTCAAAGAAATTAAAGTAAAAAAAAACTGACAGCCTCCAGAAACAGGAAGTTGGACCAACATGTCTTCCTGTTGAGAAACTCTGGAGACATCACTGTGATGTCATCACTGGTCTGTTGCCATGGCGCTGCCTTCAGGGACTTGGTGTGTCTGTTGAACTCGTCCTCTGTCATGCAGAGACGTCTCTGGACGTCCTAAACGTGCTGCTTGTTGTCAGACCAGAGACCCACCGGCGGGACACTGAGCGTCTCCTTAAAGAGACTGAAGATCCTGTGGGCCCTGAAGGCACCGCAGACACAGCCCGTCTGTCTGTCTGTCTGTCTGTCTGTCTGTCTGTCTGTCTGTCTGTCTGTACCTGCACAGACAGACCACAGCTTCACTGTCCTCGCAGCGTTCCCAGTGTGTGGTCACTGTTACCCAGAGTTCCCAGTGTTCCCAGTGTGTCTCAGTGTGTGGTTCCAGTCACAGCTCGGGAACAATCCGTCCTCTGTTTGACACAATAGAGACTCACTGTTAGTACACTGCCTCGCTCGCCCACCCGCTCTCTTTCTCTCCCTCCTCCCTCTCTTTTATTTGTCTTTCCTTCAGTCCTGCTCTACTTTCTGCTCTTCTTTCCTCTGGTACTACTCCCCCCTCTGTCTCCGTCTCTCTCTCTCTGTCTCTCTCTCCGTCTCTCTGTCTCTCTCTCAGTCTGTCTCTCTCTCTCCGTCTCTCTCAGTAACTTCCTGTGTCTCACCCTGTCCTCCCCTCATGCTCTCGGTGGAGGTGAAGAATGAAGGTCACTCTTGTCCTCTCTCCTTTCCTCCCTCCTCCCACTCTTTCTCTGGTTGTTCAGTCACAGGGAGCATTGTTTGGAGCCTGTTTGTTTTGATTGACAGGTCTGTCGTCCTATCAGGTTCTGTCCCACTTCATTTAACTTCCTGTTTGTGGAGGGAAGGCTGAAGGCTTCAGGTGGAGACGCTGCACCGTCGTGAGGAGGAGCTGGAGACAGGACGCCGTTAGCGTAGCTTAGCATGCAGCTAACCATGTTGGTTTCCAGCGTGTGACGAGTCTCTGTGGTCCACAAACCATCCAAAGTCCGTCTAAAGGGAGTTTCCTCTCACCCTGAACAGATGAGCTGTCGGCCTCTTCGTCCTGAAGCTGATGAAGAGTCTGTTTCACTCACTGCAGACGTCTCGCTGGCAGGAAGTGGACGTTTGAAACCTCATGTGATGAAAACATACAGAGACGTGAAAGAGACAAGAGGGTTGGATGTTAAACAGAGACAGAAGAGACGTACACACGACGATGATGATGATGGTGGTGATGATGATGGTGGTGATGGATGCATGGGAAGAGGAAAGGGTGTGTCTGGTGTTTGGGAGAGGTGGGCGGCCAGCTGTTTTCTGGATGAAGACTGTTTGACTTTCATGTTGAGCTCAGAGGAAAAACAAACGTCCATGATTCTCCACAAACGTCGAATTTGTACGATTCAGTCAGACCGTCCTCGTCTCAGAAGACGTCTCATGTCAGATTCAGGACTCCTGACGTGGAACTCTTTGTCCAATTTGTTTACAATGACCTCAAAGTCCAACAGGACATGTTTATGATACTAAACATTATTGAAACAGTGCTGCTGAAAAAAGTTCTTTGAATGCAGGATTGAAACAGGATGTAACGAGGCAACAAAAATAAAAGCATCGTAACCCTGATTTAAAACATTTAAGTAGAGCTCTGGTCCTGGACCTCCATCAGCTCTGATCCTGGACCTCCATCAGCTCTGATCCTGGACCTCCATCAGCTCTGATCCTGGACCTCCATCAGCTCTGATCCTGGACCTCCATCAGCTCTGATCCTGGACCTCCATCAGCTCTGATCCTGGACCTCCATCAGCTCTGGTCCTGGACCTCCATCAGCTCTGGTCCTGGACCTCCATCAGCTCTGATCCTGGACCTCCATCAGCTCTGGTCCTGGACCTCCATCAGCTCTGATCCTGGACCTGTGGATTCTTGATAGTTGTGATGAAAAAATCAAACAGTCTGATGGAAAATAGAAAAACAGAAAAAGGTGTCTCTATGTGTCAGTGTGTGTGTGTGTGTGTGTGTGTGTGTGTGTGTGTGTGTGTGTGTGTGCGCGCGCGCACTTCCTGTGTGTCCTCTGAAGGACAGCTGTATCCTGTCTTTTGTCCTCTGCAGATCCACAGAGCTGATTAGGAGGAGGTGGAGGAGGAGGAGTAAATAGACGTGTAGGCAGAGGAGGAAGGAGTCTCCCCCGTTTGCTGATTTGCTGGTCTGACTGTCTGCTGGGGGGGGGGGGGGGGGGGGGGGGGGGGGGGGTCTGATGACAGACAGGTTCAGACCTTCATCAGGATCTACTGTTATCACTTCATTGATCCACCATCAGGTCAGCACCTGGATGACCTCATCAGCCTCAGCTGCACTGTGGGTGTGTTAGCATGCTGATATTAGCATTTAGCTCGGAGCAGCCGGTGACGCTCAGTGAGTCGTGTTTAACGTGTGCAGTGATCCGACGGCGTGTGTTGGCTCAGCGTTGTCGTGTTCATCCTGGTATCGCTGACAGAGGCGGGGTCGAGCGAGGAGCCGCCTATCAGACGCAGAAGTGGTCACAGAGGCCCAACTGATCGCTGCCTGTGGGCTCTGCAGTGTTTTAAAGGTGGAAGTGATGGAAGTATCTGCTTCCTCTCTCCGTTTCTCTCCTCTATCTGCGGCCGTCACCGGCTTCCTGCTCCGGCCTTCTTCCTCCTCTCTGACTCTTCTTCCTCTCAGATTAGATCCTCTCTGCAGACTTCGGCCTTTTCTCTGTTTGACAGACTGCAGATTCTGAAGTTTCTCTCAGAACTTCTCCTCGTTGTTCAGGTCTTTGGAAAGATAAGTGAAACATCAGAAAGTGACTGCAGACGGTCAGATGGACCTCTGGGCTGTCGTGATGAAGATGACTCTGACTGAGTGACAGCAGTCTTCATCGTCACTTCACCAGGTCCTGTTTCCTCTTTTGAATTTACCTTCAGAAGATGAAAGAAATGGATAAATATCAAGGATGTGTGAGGGAGATGAAGGGTGTGTGAGGGAGATGAAGGACGTGTGAGCTGCTGGTTCTGCTGATGTGGACGTCTCAGGACTCCCGTGTGAGGCTGATCCAGATGTCTTGGCTGGTCTGAGAACAGAAGCTGGTTTTATGTGAAGCAGCTGAAGTTTGGAGGAAAAAGGTCGACAGGAGGAAGCTGCAGTGACTCACTTCCTTCTCCTCCTCCTCCTTTGTCTTCATGCTGGAAGCTGCTGACCTTTGTGTGTGTGTGTGTGTGTGTGTGTGTGTGTGTGTGTGTGTGTGTGCGTGTGTGTGTGTGTGTGTGCAGTTATTTTTATCATGCGGTTACATTCAGAGTCACTTTGGTGTCATGGTTTTAGTGTTCTCCTCCTCCTCCTCCTCCTCCTCCTCCTCCTCCTCCTGCTGCTGTTACTTTAACAGCTGACTCAACAATAACAGTTTTTTTTTACAGAAAATGTAAATAAATTTATTAAATAAATAAGAAATAAATTATTGTTAGTCTTTGGTAAAAGTGTTTTCATGCATTTATTTTGTTTATCTCGACTTCTCAAACATATTCTTAATCTCTGGTGATATTCATGCTCTTATTGTGAAGGTTCTGCTTTGTATGTAGTTTCTCCCTCAGAATGACGGACTTGATGAAGTGAATCAGGACTGACGGAGTTCCTCAGGTCTCTGGTGGACTTATCCTGCTGTGCGTCTCAAAAATGACTCAGACTCGTCTCCTGAGGACTAAAATAATCACATTGTTGGACAAAGACTGTTTGACTTCTGTAGACCTGAACCAGGACACAGACTGTTTGACTTCTGTAGACCTGAACCAGGACACAGACTGTTTGACTTCTGTAGACCTGAACCAGGACACAGACTGTTTGACTTCTGTAGACCTGAACCAGGACACAGACTGTCCCTTTTTCCCACGAATGTGAATTCTTTCGGAATTAGTTTGAATCAGTTTGAATTCATCACAAACGGGGACGTCCGTCTGTCGGTGGTCACAGAGCGAGTCTCCCCCTTCAGCACAGCCTCGGCGTGACTGACGTGAAACCAGCAGGCTTCATCTGCTCAGCTCGTCTCTCATGTCCTCTTTATGAGCTCCTGAGGACGAGCGTGCTGAGAAGTCTGCAGACGAGCTTGAAGAGCTGACGCACAGTTGATGCTGCTCCACTGGTTTCTGCTGGTACAGCTGTTGCTGCTCCACTGGTTTCTGCTGGTACAGCTGTTGCTGCTCCACTGGTTTCTGCTGGTACAGTTGATGCTGCTCCACTGGTTTCTGCTGGTACAGCTGTTGCTGCTCCACTGGTTTCTGCTGGTACAGCTGTTGCTGCTCCACTGGTTTCTGCTGGTACAGCTGTTGCTGCTCCACTGGTTTCTGCTGGTACAGCTGTTGCTGCTCCACTGGTTTCTGCTGGTACAGTTGATGCTGCTCCACTGGTTTCTGCTGGTACAGCTGTTGCTGCTCCACTGGTTTCTGCTGGTACAGCTGTTGCTGCTCCACTGGTTTCTGCTGGTACAGCTGTTGCTGCTCCACTGGTTTCTGCTGGTACAGCTGTTGCTGCTCCACTGGTTTCTGCTGGTACAGTTGATGCTGCTCCACTGGTTTCTGCTGGTACAGCTGTTGCTGCTCCACTGGTTTCTGCTGGTACAGCTGTTGCTGCTCCACTGGTTTCTGCTGGTACAGCTGTTGCTGCTCCACTGGTTTCTGCTGGTACAGTTGACGTAGCTCCAGCAGCAGCAGCAGCATCTGAGTCCTCAGATGTGGTGACGCAGACGATTTCAGCTCCTCTGTTGTGATTATGAAGTTGTTTTGAAATTCACATGTAAAGTGATGGCTTGCACTGTCTCTCTCTCTCTCTCTCTCTCTCTCTCTCTCTCTCTCTCTCTCTCTCTCTCTCTCTCTCTCTCTCACACACACACACACACACACACACACACACACACACACAGAGTTTTTTCTTTGAAAGACCTCCACCCTTCAGCTTGAGGCAACATGCCTCGCCTCAGCTGCAGGCACTCCCTGTGTCCTGTGTGTGTGTGTGTGTGTGTGTGTGTGTGTGTGTGTGTGTGTGTGTGTGTGTGTGTGTGTGTGTGTGTCTGGTTTTTGTTCACTGTGTGTGTTGGTGAAAAGCTGGGGGTGTTGGGGGCTTCCAGTTTCAGTGATCACTGACTTGGGTGCACTGTGCTGAGCGTGTCTCAGTGACATCGTGTCTCTCTGAAGCCTGAGAGGACGCCTGGCAGACGAAACTCAGGGCGGAAACAAATCAATGGTCCTCCTCTTCACTAGTTTTTTATTGACTGTGAATATTTTTTAAAGACAAAACATGTATATCCATCCATTTTTGAGAGGACAAAGAGACTCTGAGAGGACAAAGCCGAGTTTCTGGCTTTGGACTGAAAGGATTAATCACACTGTGGTTATTATGGGATGGATGCAAATAGATTAAAGCTGGAAATACACCAGGCCTGCAAGCGTTTCCATTCAAGCTTTATTTAAGGAGCTGTAACAGAGGTTTCCTTCACACACTCTGAGGAACGTCTCACTGACGGTCAAATCTTCGTGGACGCTGACCTTCGTTTATTATCTTTGTCAGAATGAGGACGTGGACATTTTACTGTCCACTGCAGCAGCTGCTCACTGTCTCTGAGTCTGTTTGTTCCAAGTTTTCTAAAAATGCATCTTAATCCTGTCTCTTGTCTCTTGTCTCAGAAACACTCAATCACATGACAGCGAGTGTGTGTGTGTGTGTGTGTGTGTGTGTGTGTGTGTGTGTGTGTGTGTGTGTGTGTGTGCGTGTGTGCGTGCGTGCGTGTGTGTTACTGTGTTGTGGTCAGCTCATCTTTCGTTAAATGGCCGGCGGTGTTTCCAGACCGAGCCTCTCTGTCTGTCTTTGGTCTGCTGATCGCTGCTGGTGTTGTGCAGCAGACTGCCCCCCCACCCCACCCCCCTGTAACCTCTGGCGCTGCCTGTACAGAGGTCAAAGGTCAGCCTGTTGCAGACACTGGGAGACAATCCCGTTGCTGTGCCTGCCCGCTGACATCATGCTTTGTTCTGTTTCTGTGGTTTCAGTTGGCTGGGGGGCGTTGTGACCTCTGGGGGTCAGAGGTCATGGTGATGCCATTTCAGTGCAGTAAAAACAACTAGCACCTGAGATAAAGCTGGAGTTTACAGAGCTTCACCTTCAGCTTTAGGATCAGTTTAACTGGTCAGGTTTGGTTTGTCATTGGTCCGTTGATGCGTCAGTGTCGTTGCCATGGTTTCCTGCATGTGCTGCAGAAACTTATATAAACTTAACACTTCCTGTATCCATTTCAAATTAAAAGTCCTCCAGCAATTCAGTGGACAGAAATCCTTCATTTCTTAACAAGGCATTTATTGTGAAACATTTGCTGAATTGTGTCATGACCTGTTCACTTGCAATGTACCAATACAGCACTCAAGATGTAGTTACTGCCATCTTGTGGTTTTTGTCTGTTACTACAAACTACAGTTTGCCCGAGACATTAACATACGTAAACAAAGAGTGCCTGAAATCCGACATTAACACTTAAAATGAGTTATCCCGAACTATAAAGTGTGTACATTATACTTAGTTGACTCCTTCCAGGAATTTATCCACTCTTGTTTTATTCCCTGTATTTGGGAGCTGGACTTTATTGTCAGGTCGACCGCAGCGCGAACTGTAGCACTTAAATCAGTTTCATCGGTGGTTTTCCTGTTGCAGCAAGTCAAAATGTGTGAACATGGCAGGTGACAGACATATACTGAAGAGAAACTGACCAGAGTCTTGTGTGGTGGTCAGAATCAGACGTGGTTTTGGTATAACTGTTGTATTTGGTTCTTGTCTCCTTCAGATGGACGGCTGTTGTCTGTCCCTGCTGTAGGTCAGTGATGGCTGTGGTGTTTCCTGAATGCGGAGGAGACAAAGTCAGATCCAGACTCCATGTTGGTCATCATGGCCTCGCTGGATGGAAGCACGCCGGTTGAGACGCTTCTAGTAGCGATCCATCTGGAGAGGTCAGAGTCTAGAACTCAAACTAATTTACTCAATATGATGAAGATATGTGTTTCAGTTGAGGACTAAGCATTAGAACAGCCTGGTTCAAGTTAACATGAACACCAAAATCCACTTCTAACACTTGGCATAGCATTGGCCTACACATTAAACCTCTCACTCAAAACGGTGTTAGCAGAGAGTTGACTGTTACTGCTAGCAGATTTCTTGAAAAAAATCATCTGACATCTCAAAGCATTTGTGCTGAAGCCCTGAACATGTTTGTTTGAAACAGTTCTGGGTGATGATATTTTTTTATTGTTCAAACAAACAATGCATTTGTTTTGAGTCACTTTGGTCAAATGCATCTGCTAAATAAATGTAATGTACCAAAGTATGCTAAAGATTTAGCTGAGAGTGCATAATAATTTATTATAGTCTATGCTAAAGTGTGCTATAGTGCTTACTAGAAATGTACACAATGTTTGAAAAAGTATTAGCATGGAACATTTAACATAGGTGCAGATGGCAGAAGTGTTAGCATAGAGCTGACTGTCAATCCCAATTAACAACACATACAGTACCTACCAATGTATGCCAAAGTGTTAGCATGGAGTCAACTGTTAGCATGTGCTAGCCTGGTTCCTAATGCTGAATCTGTGCTTATGTCATTTTGTCATTTTTAGAATTAGCATTGTCTTTCATTAAATAGCGTTCACATATGATTGTTATTACAAGCAACAGCAAGAAATAGCATCATAGCAAAAACATACAGCACTGCCATTGTTTAAATGTAATTACAATTTTCACCTTTTGTTCATTAGCTCACCTGGTAGTGTATGCACCCCATGTACCAAGGCTGGTTCCCTACCAGTGTGAGCCCGGGTTTGATCCCAACCTGGAGCCCAGTGCACGGCATCCTTGCAAAGAATTCCCCCCCAAAGATTATTGCATTTTCTCACTGCAGGTACCTAGACACTTTCCGTCGAGGTGGTCTCCTACTGGCTAGAGACTTCACACACCTGGATCATGATGCCTTGGTCAGCCTGGGTATAACTGCCACAGGACACAGGAAGAGAATCCTACGATTGGTCAGTCACATTCAGAGGATAGAGGGACAAAGAGCCAATCAGAAAGCTGATCTCCCACGTGAACGCTGTCAGTCTGTGACAGACATTTCTTCATCAAAGCGAGGTCGCACTGCATTGCTCCAACAGTTGACAGGACCTGTTAACTTTGAGGCATTCAGGAACAGCTCAGCTCCAAACCTTGCCGCCATGCTGACCAACTCTGGCAGCAGCAAACCTGTCGTGAAGCCGGTTCCCAAACCCAGAACTGTCTTCAATCGTCGCAGGACAGCACCCATCCACTTCTGTCCAACACCAGACCCTGCACTGCCCCCACCCAGGAGGCTTTCCCAGGACTCCATTTGTTTTACTGTGTTAGAGGGTTTGACCTCAAGGGACACACCCACACTTGATGACAGTTTGACCTCTGACGTCAATGACCAGTCGACCACGCCCAGCCGAAGACCAAGCCAGGTGGAGAGGAAGAGGCCAAGTCGTAGCTTGTCTCTGTCAGATACTAGAGGGCTGTTACCTCCTGTTCCCCCGAGGATGAACCGTGGGGTCCCTCCTGCTATGTTCCAGGGGTCCCCACCCTCTTCTTCACCTGTGCAGACAGAGGACAACCAGACACTTCCAGTGACTTCCTGTCCTGTTAGTCTTGACAGCAGCAGGCTTTCTGAATCCTCACCATCCGGTTCACCCAGAGGTGGTGGGATGGAAATGGTCTCTAATGAGATCTACTGGGGCACTTCACCTTGTTCTACTGCTGGAGGGAGGATATACTGCAGCCAGGAGTCAGCTCCTCCAACCCCACCCAGACAAAACCCTGGCAGGAACCCTGAGAGGAATAGGTAGGTCTCTCTGATCGACTTGTTTGTAGACCAGGATCCAAACAAGATTTATTGACTTTGTTTTTTACATGTGCTAAGCAAAGTTTTGTGTCTAAATACATCCATGTAATTAGCCTAAATAAGACCTACCTACCTTATGACTCACCAACTGACCAAGGCCTCTCAGGGCACTTAGCGTACGTATCCATGTACTAGCTATCTGTCCATTGTCTGTCCTTCCATCCAAACATACTGAAGACTTAGTAAGTCTTGGTAAATGAGGTGCGCTGTATATCTCATCCCTGCTGCAGTATGTCTTTTGTCAGTTATTGGTTTTGTGTGTTTTCAGTGGCAGCACTTTAAGTAACAACTCTTCAGGATCAGCCAGAGGTGAGTACAGATGTGACGATGACTACTTGATCATGATCTGCGTGCACAGTAAGACCGTTTATCAAATGTCTGCGCAGAATTCACAAGGACAACCATTTCCATCTGTAGTTTGTTGATTTTGTTTTTCCCCTTTATTGGCCATCATTTGAGAATCCACCTCACCTAACACCTCAGAGTAACTCAGTGTTTGTGTTCATCAGCTTCAACAGACGACCCCGAGGAGGAAATCAGCCCGTACTGTGAAACTGTTTTCCAAACCAGAAGAAATCCACTCATCTTGGAGGTGAGACAGCAGCACAGAGACTCGAGAGCTTTGTAAAGATATTTCTTCTGTTCCCTGCATCCCCCTTTCTTTCTTCTTCCCCTCATCATGGAGGAATTATTAAAAAGACTCTGGCTTATGCCAGAGCATGTCTGATTTTTAATCCAGCGGTTGTTGAGACTAAACATTAAACTTGAAATATCGCCAGTCTGTGATGATAGAAGAGTGGTCCTTTAATATTTTCTCCTGCAGAGTGAAAGAAACAGACTGGAGGAGAGAGAAATGAGGAGGACAGAAGAGAAACATGCAGAGGATCATGGGTAAGACACCAGCAACCATAAATGTTTATTTTTTTAGCTCTGTGAGCAAATATTAAATGCTGTATAAAAACATAATTATAGACTGACATCACACAGAAACACAGAATATAAAAGACAGTCAAAGAAAACATTTAGAAATTGAAATTCACATGAACAAAAACAGATTTACATTATTTACATGTGTACTGTATAAAACAGTATCATCTGCATACTGAAGGAACAGAACCTCACACATCAGGTTCTGTACTTTCCACTTTTATTTTGTGGACCTTCTCTTACAGTCTGTGTTGAATGTGTTGCACTTCCATCTGTTTTAACTGAAGCTTGTGCTGAATGGAAACAGAACTGCTTCACGTTTGCTTTGGACCTTGGAAATAACAATAAAGATACGAAGCGATACAACAGCTACTCAAAGGATGGTGAGATTGTTTTCTCACCTGCTAACTCTGAGGCCAAGAATGAACTTTGAGTGATAGTTAACAAACATTACTGTACCAAACTGATGATGAATCATTTTTCTCTGCTGATCACAAACAGTGAAAGACCTGCAGAGTCTACAGATTTCACAATAAAAGACTTGACATCATGTGATACCAGATTAATCTGCCCTCAACTGTATAAATAAAGTTGTATTTGTACCTTCAGGTGTCAGAAGCTCTCCTGGACCAAGCGTTTGTCTCAGGCTCTTCACTCCGGAGACTCTCAGGGTTACAGCACCGTTGGAGAACCTCCACCCGCCACCCGCTGCCTCTCCCTGCCCCCCCACACCTTCCCATCAGAGACTGAGGAGGACCTGACCATCTCTCCCTATGCCAGCTACACCTCCTTGACTGAGAGAGCCCCACCCATCATCAGCGGGTGGCTGGACAAGTTGTCTCCACAGGGGTGCGTTTGATTTACACCCCTGGTTACACCGACAGAACAAAACCACCGGGAAGCGTTTGATTTGAACAGCTGGTGCAGTTTGGTGTAGAGGGCCTTGAACCAGTTCCTGATTCCAGAGGCTTTTAAGGAAGTTATAGGGGCCATGAGGAGTTTCCAGGGGTCCTTGAGAAGGTTTGAGAGGTTGTTAAGGAGGCTGTAGGTGAATTAAAGAGGAGCGGAAAGTCTCAGGGCAGGAATGTGGAGCTATGTCCCATGTCCTCACCTGGCCAATCACAGCGACTGAATCAGAACATCAGTGACACACATCCTCTGTGTGTGTGTGTGTGTGTGTGTGTGTGTGTGTGTGTGTGTGTGTGTGTGTGTGTGTGTGTGTGTGTGTGTGTGTGTGTGTGTGTGTGTGTGTGTGTGTGTGTGTGTGTGTTTGTCAGGGGTCAGAGGTCAGCGCTGGCTGTTGTGCTACATCTTCTCTTTTCTGCTCCTCCCTGCGTCTCCTCCCTCTTGAGGAGCTGCCTGTGTCTGGTCACCTTCCTCTCCATCTCCTCTTCCTCCTCCTCTTCATCTTCGTCTGCCACTCGGTGTGTGTTTATCTTTTATTCCTTCTTTCCTTCTACTGCACCTCCTTGGTCAGACTGATATGTGTAAATCAGATCAATACAGTCTTCATCATTGATTGCTTTCTTTCTGCTGACGCTTCATATCTTTCAATCTGGAAGATTTTCATCTCAGAGTTCAGAACAGAAACAAAGTCGACCATCCAACACTGACTGTAAGACAAGTCCTGCTCTGA